>NC_037685.1:15041839-15132932 GCF_003255815.1 Theropithecus gelada | reverse complement strand
ACCCGGTGAAACCCCGTCTCTACTAAAAAATACAAAAAACTAGCTGGGCGAGGTGGCGGGCGCCTGTCCCAGCTACTCTGGAGCCTGAGGCAGGAGAATGGCGTGAACCCGGGAGGCGGAGCTTGCAGTGAGCTGAGATCCGGCCACTGCACTCCAGCCTGGGCGACAGAGCGAGACTCCGTCTCAAAAAAAAAAAAAAAAAAAATCAGAAAAAGAATGTAGATTGAACCCAAATAGGTGAAGGAATGAAATAAAAATGATAAAGGCCAACATGAATAAAAGCAGAAGACGAAAACTTAAAGACAGCCTCAGTGAAGTCACAAACTGGCTTAACTTTGGTAAAAGATAAATATAATTTTAAATAAGTATTAGAAATAAGAAAGTAACTAGAGCTATAGATTAAGCAGGTTAATTGTTAACGACTTTATGACAGCAAATTTGAAAGCTTAGATAAAATAGACAAATTCCTAGAAAATATTATGAAAATATCTTTATAAAAATTAGGTCCACCTGAAAAGGTCTATATTTATTACATCAATTGAAGCAGTCATTAAATATCTTCCACAAATAAAACATGGTTTTGCAGGGGAATTCAATCAAACCTTAATGAAAAGTAAATCCAATTTATACAAACGGTTCCAGAGAAGAGAAAAAGTGGCAGCACTCTGTCTCCTTTGAAGAGGGCAATATACATCTTTGATTTTGCAAACAGACAAGAAGTGTGTAAGAAAATTTGAGTCAACATAAGCCATTAATATTAAAATAAAAATTCTAAACAAAATATGAGCAAATCAAACCCAACAATTCACATAGAAGATAATATATCATGCATCAATTGCATTTATGTAAGTATCTGCAAGTTTGGATTAACATTAAGAAATCACTTAATGTAATTCATCAAATTAAAAGATTAAAAAATTATCTTAACGATTTCAATGATTGTATTTATTTATTTTGAATCTTTTAG
Source organism: Theropithecus gelada (assembly GCF_003255815.1). NCBI lineage: Eukaryota > Metazoa > Chordata > Mammalia > Primates > Cercopithecidae > Theropithecus > Theropithecus gelada. The sequence goes on along the minus strand of NC_037685.1, from coordinate 15,131,965 downwards.
TGATAGGGTGTATATTACCCAGGCTGGTCTTGAACTCCTGGCCTGAAACAATCTTCAGCCTCCCAAATCAAGAGGATTGCAGGTACAAGCCACCATGCCCAGCTAATGATTTAAAAAATAAATAAAAATTGCTAAAAGTCGTTGCATATGATTACTTTTTAAAAACTTTTATAAACTTACAAAAGTAAGCAGAATGTTGTTTATGGGTATATCAGTAAAACTATTTTTATAAAGGCACAATAATCATACACCCAAAAATTAGAACCAAGGTAAACTTGAAGAATGAGAGACTGAGGAATAACACAGGAAACTTCAGATACATTGTTACTGTTTTATATTTTTTAAGCTCCATGATAGCTACATAAGTGTATGTTTCATGATCATTCTTTATACTCTTGCTGGTAAGAGCCATTACACAAAGAATAAACACATAAATTATTTAAAAATGAAAAAGTAGAGAGAGCTTCATAATGACTAATATATAAAGAGATCATTTACAAAGATAGCAGCTAAAAATATTCAAATCTTTTTTTGATGCTTTAAACCAAACATTAAAGAATTTTACACTTGCTAGAATGATGCCTATGAACTTGGTTTATGGTGCTTTAGTCCAGATTACTGTCTGAAAGTGTGGATATCCTTCATCTAAGTAGAGAAATGACCCTGAGTAGGGAGAACACAAGTAATTATAGAATTGGCATCCATGACAAAAATGCAACAGGGAGATCATTCTGCCTCTCACTCAGCTCTGCAGGGCCCCCAAGACACACAGGATCTGGTTAATTTGAAATGATAAATCTAAGAATGGCTACTAATACTTGGGTAACTACTTTGTGCCAGCTATTTTCCATAAATTATCTTGACAGAGATCCTGTAAAGTATGTATTTTAATACCCTTTCTACAGAGGTAGAAACTAAAACTATATTATAGTTTTACTGTATACGGATATACCCATAAACAACATTCTGCTTACTTTTGTAAGTTTATAAAAGTTTTTAAAGAGTAATCATAAATATGCAATGACTTTTAGTAATTTTTACTTAGTTTTTTAAATCATTAGCTGGGCATGGTGGCTTGCACCTGCAATCCTCTTGATTTGGGAGGCTGAGGCAGGAGGATTGCTTGAGGCCAGGAGCTCAAGATCAGCCTGGGCAACATGGTGAGACCGTAAAAAATTAAATCCCGAGAGGCAGAGGTTGCGGTGAGCCGAGATTGCGCCATTGCACTTCAGCCTGGGCAACAAGAGCGAAACTACGTCTCAAAAAAAAAAAAAAAAAAAAAAAATTAAATCATATACCCCAGTTCACACCGATGATAAATTACAGGGTCAAAACTTCAATCCAGATTTGACCCAAGAACCTGTGTGTTTCCTACTACCCCTTTTATCATTCATCTTCAAAAACTGCTCATAAAAATTGCAAACATAAAAATTCTTGACAACATTTAATAATTAGCATCTGTATAACAGACAACTACTAATGAATCAAATGATAGTAGGTTTAGACTAAATTTTTAGGAGTCACACTGCTTGCTTTTACTTTTAATCAAATCTAAATTATATTTAAATAGGCTTTCAACAAGACTGGCCTAGGGAGGTTTTCATCACTTTAAAGATTTATTTCCTTTTCTATTATCTGTGAAGAATGCAACTTGGGCCTGATATCATCTCAATGAGTTTCTGATCATTTACAGAATAAAATTTAATTTCAGAGATTTGTTAGCCATTCTTAGAAACTTCTTCTAGGAAAAAAAAAAAAAATCCACTACACCTCAGAGACACCAGAGCAAAAGAAAGTGGCAACTGGCTATCACCCTCTGGTTAACACTAAAGGTGCTCCTACGATCTCATCTTTGAGTAAACTATTCAGTGGCATAAAAACATCAATTTGTACATGGCATCTTCAGAAATTTTCAAGGCAAATCTAAACTTTAGCAGAACCTAGCACAACTTCCTTCTTTTCATTCTAAATACCACTGTATAAGCATGATTGAGTAAAACCAAGGGTCTGGAAGTGGAAATAAATTGCCTTCAACCAACAGACAATAACACTGCATGATATAAAGGAAATGTCAGAGGTTAACTGGTGTCAATGATTGCTACATCTCCCAGCAGTCAGCTACAAAAAGGGCTGTCAGTATTGCTAAGAGCTAAAAATCTCTCCAATTGATAGGCAGCTTAAAAGGTCAAGTGTATGCAAGAGCAAAATGTAATCCTTTTTGCATGTATTGCAGTATTTTCACCATATGATAAATATCACTTGTTAGCAGTCTTGAAGTAATGGGGCAATACAAGATCAGAAAATTATGTTTCTTTTTAAAATTTATATGAAGGTAAAACAATGTATATACAGTTACTGTTAATTAGGAAAAATAAACTTTTATCTATTGCAAACATGTTAAATAGTACAGTGCTTTTAATCTTTAGACCAAGTTGAGTTATTCAAAAATGTTAACAGTCTTTCTTTCATTCAGTTAATAAAAGCAAATGTGACTGTTCCAACCATTAATGGTAATGATGGGTCCTATTAGCAACCAGCATTTTGCAGCTATTCTTAGGATAAATTTAGCCAAGCTCAGCATGTCAACTTAGAGCAAAGAATTTGATATGTTTTCTTCCTCTCCTCACATTATAATGACTTCTCCAATGTTTTTTGTTTTGCAAAAGGGGTGATTGCAGAAATTGGAAATGTTCTTGGGTGTTACCTTTTCCTTTAAAAAAGGGTATCCATGGGTTTAATGACTAGAAAATGCAAGAATTTTATTTCACATACAGCAATATCTAAAAGGATGTTGGAAGAAAAGTAGGAAAAAAATATATATATATGCATATACAACATTATTTTATTATTGCTCAATGACTCAGTAATTTTGACAATCATAAATATCTCTTGCAGAGCCCAGTATTAGCATCCATGTAATCAAAGCCTTACTTTGCATATTAAATACTGTATGGATGTCTTGAGTTCAAATGCTGCTTGAAAGCTAGAGCCTCAAACAAGGATGGCATGCAGGTGAATTACTTCATAGGTGATGCCAAGAAGAAGTGAAGGACCAAGGAGGTTACTTTTATTGTCAACTTGACTGGACCATGAGGTACCCAGATATTTGGTCAAATATGTGCATTTCTATGAGGATGTTTTTGATGAGATTAACACTTAATTCAGTAGACTGAGTAAAGCAGGTTGCCCTCCCTAATGTGAATGAGTCTCATCCAAACAGTTGAAGGCCTGAGTAGAACAAAAGGGCTGACACTTTCACAGGTAAGAGAGAATCCCTCCGGCTTGACTGTCTTGAACTGGGACAGCAGCTTTTCCTGCCTTTGGACTCAGAAATATCAGCTTTTCCTGGGTCTCAAACCTGCCAGCCTTCAGCTCTTCTAGGTCTTCAGCTTGCTGCCTCGCCCTGGGATTTGTTCGACTCCATAACTGCATGAGACAATTTCATATATATATATATATATATATACACACACACACACACACACACACACACACATACACACACACACAATATTTTATTAAGACAATTTTGAGGTACACTTGGTGGCTCCACCGTTGATGGCTCCAACTGTGGAGCCACCAAATGTACACCTTGTGCATATATACAATATTATACATCATATTATATATGATATAGATATATGATATATAGCATATGATATATAGTATCATATATTTATATCATATATAATAGGAGGTAAAATATATATACACATAAGATGCATATCATGTATATATATACGTATGATATATATGTATGTGTATATATACACATATTATAATATTTATCTTATCTCCTATTGATTGTATTTCTCTAGAGAACCCTGACTACAACAAAAGGTGAAAAAGAGAAGAGGGACAAGCCTATACAACGATGTGTTACTAAATTGCTAACCAATGTGGATAACTGGTGTTCAGTCAACTGTGGAGTCATCAAATGTACCTCAAAATTGTCCTCCAGCAGCTTTGAGTTGCCCATTTTGAGTGTTAGGTGAGTTATCATAGTCATCTCATCCCCTAAGTCAGAGATGTTCCAGGACAGGAAACAAATGACTAGAAATGAACATGTTGTCAACATGAAATTGGTCTAACTCTATCTAGAACTATTGGCTGGAATCAGAAATGAGGCAGAAAACATGTGCAGCAGTACACAGGAGGAATCCAGTACCATCTATACCTTGAGACACTCAGATCAATTTAATCCCTTCATTTAGTCCGATTGGTCACTAAGTCTTTCAGGTAGTGTCCAGCTACAATACACACAACAGGTTCAATACAGAGGGGTTAGTGGAACATACAAAAACTAATTTTCTAAACACCTGTAATAATCAAATAGAAAAGAACATTTAAAATTGAATACCGACTCTTGCAATAAAATCTACAGTGTATTTAAGAATTTTAACAAGAATTTATAAAAATCCCTGCTGTGATCTGAATGTTTGTGTCCCTGCAAAATGCATGCATTAAAATCCTAATCCTCAAGGTAATAGCATTATTAGGTGGGACATTTTGGAGGTGATTAGGTCATGAGGGCAGAAACCTCATAGATAGAATTGGTACCCTTATAAAAGAAGTCCCGGGGAGATCCCTAGCTCCTGCCGTCAGTTCAGGTTACAGTATAAAGACACCATCTTTAAACCAGAGGGCAAGCGCTCCACAAATGCCATACCTGCCACCATCTTGATCTTGGACTTCCCTGCCTCCAAAACTGTGAGAAACAAACTTCTATTACTTATAAGCTACCCAGCTTTTGGTATTTTGTTATAGTAGCCCAAATGGACTATGGCAATATGGAGAAAATGTTAAAATGCTAGCAAACGGTATAGAAGATCAGCTGATTAATGAAAAGACATCTCACACACTTGAATACAATGACTGAAATTCACTTACACATTTAAAGCAACCCTAAGCAAAATTCTAATTAAATGTTTTGAGAAACTTGATAAACTTACTATGAGATTTATTTGGAACAATAAAGGTACATGAATAGTCATTTTTTTAAATAAAGCAACATAGTTTTGTTGCAGGAACAGATGGATAGACCAATGGAACAAAATGCAAGTTACAGATAAGACAATGGATATGGAAGTAATATAGGTAGGATCACAAACAATAGTAAAAGAAAGGATTGTTCAATAGATAATATTAGGAAAACTGGCTCACTATTTGGATAAAATAAAACTGGATGCCTGAGTAAAACCACACATACAGCATTTGAAGATAGACTGTAGATGAAATAAAGATCTAAATGAGTAATGTCAAACTATAAGGTATCTTTGTAAAATTGTCATAGATGTAGCTTTTATTATTTCAGAACAGATGTTGGAGAATCTTTGTGACCTAAGAAAGAGAAAGGGCCTCTTAAAATTTCAAATATACAATCACTAAGGCCAAATGCACTGATTTGATTGTTAAAGCTTTCTGTGACCAGCCACAAAAATACATATACTATGTGATTTTGCTTATATGAGGTACCAAGATCAAAGCATAGAAAGTAAAATGGTGGTTGCCAGGAGCTAGAGGGAGGGGAAAAGAGAGAATTGCTGTTTTCTGGTATAAAGTTTCATGTTTGAAAGATGAAAAACGTTCTGGAAATTGGTGTACAACAATGTGAATGTGCTTCACACTACTGAACTGTACACACAAAAGTGGTTAAGATGGCCAAATTTTTCTGTATATTTTACCATAATTTATTTAAACCACATATTCTGTTTGTTGGTCACTGTGTTATAATGTTATTGAAATGGGAGAAAATATTGGTGACATCTGATGAGAGATAGGAGGAACTCCTGCAAATTTACTGAGAACTTTACAAAAACATGCAAAGAAAATAAACACAATAGAGGACAGAAAAAAAGCATGTAAAGAGGTGCTCAGAATTATTGTTAATCAGAGAAATGCAAATAAATAAGAGAAATGCAATAGTGAAAAAACATTTTGTGCCTATTGTGCTGGCATAATTATATTGGCTTGATAAAGCCAAATTTAGCCAAGGATGTGGGATATGGGAACCTTTATGAGTACATCATAGCATTGTAAAGTATGGCCCTTCTAGAGAACAAAGTGGCACCACTTTAATCATTTTAAGCATACTTTAACCAGTCTTTTCAGTTCTGAGTGCATATGTTCTAAAGAAATTATCACACAACTCCATAAGGCCTCAGGTACCAGGATGTTCATTGTGGTACTATTTGTGGTAGCAAAGAATTGGAAGCAACCTGGTTCAAAAACATCTTAAGGGAGCTGTTAAAAGTAGTGAAGTAGGTTTCCATATGGCATCATAAAACAATCTTTTTTATAAATAAAAAATACAATTTCAATCAAGTCCATTGAAAATACAATTACTCAAAACAATAGTACATATTCTGCAAACCTTGATACACTTTCAACATCAAATGTTTATTGTGGTGTCAGGGGAATGGGAGTAGACTTTGAGAACAAAGGAGAGAAAGATACTGACCAGGAGTTCCGGTATTCTGTGAGGCTGCAGGTGGCTGGCAAAACCCCAGTCAGCCTAACAGGCTGCCCAAGTTTCCTAATTTGTGGTCACTGGTGTTAAAAATTGTGATAACTTCTGATCACAAGTTACAGTCATTTTTTCAAGGTAGCAGAGTTTCAGATTGTTTGCTTCCCTAAGAAAATGAAATAAATCAATAACAACTTTATTCTATGTTTACTTTATTTGGAACAATGGAGTACCCTCTGGGAAGGAAGAAAAGAACTTTGCTTAGGTGAAAATGCAGCCCATTACTTGAGTTTTCTGTGTCCTTGGTGACACAAAAAATAGCATTACTCACTGCTTTTAAAAATGTCATTAAAGAAGGAAATTTTTTTTAAATTTTTTGCTTAGGTCATTACAGTTTTCTTTGATGTTATTTTCATCCTGTTATTGAAGGCCAGAATTAGTAAAATAAAGAGGGTAATTTTAAATTGAAAAAAATTAATGACTCTTTAATAAAAGAGTTTAGAATCTTAAAAATATACATAGAAGACAAGATTTGGCAACTGCTCAAACAGAGGCTCCTGGTTCTCAGCTTTGCTTAACTCTTCTTTGCAGCGATGGAAAGGGGTGACTCTATATGGTGTTAATTCAAATCTGTTTGGCTGCATGCTCATCCACAAAGTGGACATAATATACAACATGTCTCAAGAGTTGCACATGACAACTTGATTGGCAACACATCACTACAGCACTGTGTAGGAATGGGGAGTGGCATGTTTACCATGTTTATGACATACTCAGCTCCTGTAGGTAAAACTTCTAAAATACACTGAAACCTTTTGAAATAAATTCCAACTTTTGGCAAAACAAGACTTTCTAAGAATAAGTTATTGAAAATGCTAATGAATGTCTCAGAAATTTAAGAGTAAGGGTGTTACATATATAACAAAATTACCCTTTGAGTACATGTAAATTAAATTTAAATATGTAAAAATTTAAATTTCTTCTCAACATAGCTATTTAAGGATGGAAGAAGAAAACGACCTAATTATGGGGTTTGGATGTGACCTTGATTTGTAATTAGAGTTGTTCCAAGACCCCTAAACATCATGGGTAGAAAAGAAAAAAGATTTTTTGAAAAGGAGAAGTATTTTATCTTTTTCATCCAGCCTCATATTCTTGTTTGGCCAGAAGGTACCAGAGGACCAGTGATGGACTAAGGACAGCTAGGGCATGGAATGGACTTTTCCTTGCCTGAATGATAGGCAGTTAATACTCCCCTGAGTGGCTCCTTCTGTTTATTTATAAAGTATACCTCAACTGCTTTCTCTATCTTTCTCTTTATTCTCTTTCTTTTCTAGCATTACTCCTTGAAATGAAAAAATAAGAAAAAGATCAATATCCCCCATGAAGATACAATATCTTAACAAAAGCTTAGTATTCTAAATACAATGATATATAGAAAAATGATAATGTGTTACGAACAAGTATGATTTGATTTAATCATTTAAAATCAATTAGTATAATTCACATTAATAAAATCAAGAGAAAAATATCTTTATAGAGGCTGAAAATAACACTGATAACATTAACTTCTCATTTATTATAAATACTCAGCAAACTAAAGTAGTTTTAAAATATTAAGCAAAGTTTATATTCAATTGAATATTATTCCCCTGAGACAGAGAAAACAATCTGTTACCACTTCTACTTAACACTGTTCTGGACATCCTAGTTCAGGAGACCCCAACCCCTGGGCCACAGATTGGTAGCAGCCACTACCAGAACCAGGCCACATAGCAAGAGGTGAGCAGTGGATGAGCAAGGGAAGTTTCATCTGTATGTACAGCTGCTCCCCACTGCTCACATTACCACCTGAGCTCTGACTCCTCCTTATCAGATCAGTGGCGGCATTTGATTATCCCAGGAGTGCAAACCCTATTGTTGCACTACACATGCAAGGAATCCACGTTGTGCACTCATGAGAATCTAATGCCTGATGATCTGAGGTAGAGGTGAAGTTGTAGCAGGCTTTATGGTGGCAAGTGAGTTGATGTACTTCAATTGTACAGCTGCATCTGGTCACAGGCTTTAAATCAGAATCCAACACTTATTTTAGTCTGCATGCGGCCCGCCCATTATTTTATTTACCACTTCCATTCACACCTCTTTCCCACACTGCACACTTGTCTCAGTCACAGCTTTGGTAAGCCCACAAGCTTACCAAAATGAGGACAAAACACCCTGGAGAGCTTCTTTAAAAAGGGGGAAAGACCCAATGATGAGCCAGCAGAAGACTCTGAGACTGCCAATCCAAACAAATCTGCATTTAACAGAAAATACCAAGAGTCCTACTTGAATTGTGTGTTCACTGCAACAAGTGTTCACATTCTCCAAGCTCACTTTGTCTAATATGTAGCGACCGGCTATCCAACAAAGCCATGAAATCTTCAAAACTGCTTTGCCATGTGGAGACCAATCACCCTGCATTAAAACACAAGCCTTTGGATTTTTGTTTGTTTGTTTGTTTAAGTAAACAAAAGTGAACACAAAGAACAGAAACAATTATCGAAGGCCACCACTTCATCAAATGTGTCTACACTGAAACCATCATTCTTAGTGGCTAACCACACTGCTAAGCTAAGAAGCCCTTTAGCATTAGTGAAGAGTTGATCCTGCCTGCTGCTAAGAACATTTGTCGTGAACTTCTAGGAGAGGATGCCCTTCAAAAGTGACACGCCTTCCCCTTTTGGCTAGTACCATAACTAGACAAACTGATGAAGTAGCAGAGGATATTGAGGCACCATCAGTAAAGAGGATTAATGAGCCACCATGGTATGCAATCCAGGTTGATTAGTCTACTGATGTTGACAAGGCAACAATGCTTGTTTTCTGCAATATATTTTTTCAGGAGGATGTGCATGAGGATATGTTACGTGCACTTTTGTTGCCAACCAACACCACAGCTGAACTATTCCAGTCTTTGAATAATGACATATCAGGAAAACTGAACTGGTCAATTTGTGTGAGTATATGCATACACGGAGAGGCTGCCATAACTAGAGGGCTTTCTGGTTTCACTACTTGGGTCAAAGAGATGGCTTCTGAATGTGACTCTACCTACTGTGTGATCCATAGAGAAATGCTGGCTAGCCAAAAACATCATCTGAACTTAACATTTTGCAGGATGTGATTAAATTATCAACCACATTAAAGTACACGCCCTTAACTCACATCCGTTCACTCAGCTCTGTGAGGAAATGGACACAGAGCACACATGTTTTCTCTTATACACAGAAGTGAGATGGTTTTCTAAAGGTAAATCATTGGGCAGAGTCTTTTAGTTACAAGAGCAACTCCAGAGATTTCTTTTAGAAAAACAGTCACTACTGGCAGCAGATTTTAGTGGCAAAGAATGAGTCACAAAATTTGCTTACTTGCGTGATATATTCAACCTGCTCAAGAAACTCAACCTGTCACTTCAGGGGAGAATGACAACTGTGTTCAAGTTGGCAGATAAAGTGGCTGCATTCAAAACCAAACTGGGATTATGGAAGTGACAAGTGAATATTGGGATTTCTGACATGTTTCAAACATTAGCAGAGATTTTGAAAGGGATGGACCCAGGGCCTTCTTTCCCCCAGCTGGTGCATGATCACCTGTCTCAGTTTTCAAAAGAGTTTGAGCATTACTTGCCAACCACAAAAGACCCCTGAACTGAGAGGGAAGGGATCCACAATCAATTTGTGACTAATCCAGGTGAATCGACTTTGTCTGTACTAGCAGAGGATTAACTGCTTGAGATCACAAATGATGGTAACCTTAAAAGTATGTTTGAGACAACTTCAAATCTCCATACGTTCTGGATGAAAGTCAAGGCGGAATATTGTGAGATTGTCACAAAAGCACTGAAAACTCTGCTTCAATTTCCAACATCCTGTGTTTGTGATGCAGGGTTTTTGGCAGTGACAGCAACCAAAATGAGATTTTGGAGTAGACTGGACATAAGCAACACACTTCGGGTGTCACTATCTCCCATCACCCCAGATGGGACTGGCTACTTACAGGAAAACAAGCTCAGAACTCCCACTGATTCTACATTATGAGTTGTATAAATATTTCATCATGTATTACAATGTAATAACAATAGAAATAAAGTGTACAATAAATGCAATGCGGTTGAATCATATCGAGACCATCTCCCAACACCAGTCAGTGGAAAAACTGTCTTCCATGAAGCTCATCCCTGTTGCCAAAAAGGTTGGGAACCACTGCCCTAGTCAATACAGTAAAGCAAGAGAAAGGAATGGGAAGTACAAAGAATTAGAAAGGAAACATAAAACTGTCATTGTTTACAGATAGTTTAAATAGAAAATTCGGAGCATCTACAGGTAACTTTCAGAAATAATCATTGAATGAAGCAAGATTAATAGAACCAATGACTGTACAGAATCCATTGCACTTCAGGGTACTATCAACAAAAATGGAAATGCAAATAGCATTTGGGAATTACTGTATATAGTTAAAACTGAAGTTTACATCAAAGTATCCCTGATATTATAGCAATAGGCACACCTCAGATCATCACTATATTACGGTACCTACAATTTATGAGCAGTTTTCTTCATAAGATTAAGCAGGTATTCACATTGACTACCTTATTTATCCTTCTAAGATCATTTAAATAATATAGATAGTTGGTAAAATTAAACTTTGTTGATTTAATTAAAACTCTGGAAGAAGAAGATAGGCCTGAAATCTTATGAAGAATGAATGCTTCAAATCAACATAGTAATTAACAATGACATTTGAGGTTTTTGCTTGAATAGCCCAAACTCCCTATAGTAATCAGGGATGCCTCATTACCACTGTCATTAGAGCTGAAATTTCTGGTCAGTGTAACAAGATTTAAAGCAAACATAAGAGAAATAAGAAGATAAAATTTCAAAGTATCATAAAGCACGAAGAAAAGTATGAGCATTAAATTTATTGTCAAATGGAACTGAATTTGTATCCCAGCTCTGCCATTTACTGTGTGCCTCTTACCAATTCAACACTGTAAGTTTCAATCTACTCATAATAAAATGTCAACAAAGATAGTATTTATCTCAAAAGATTGTTGCCAGGTGCTTGAGATGTGTCAGATACAATTATAAATATAAATTTATGTGTGTGTGTGTTTGCATACTCAGTTAATTTAGTAAGGATAATGGCCAGATTTGAATCCAGTTAGACTCCACAATCTGCGCTCCTAACTACTAAATACACTATTCATTGATTTATCTATTCAATAATTTATTATTTATTCAACAAATATGTGTTGACTGCTTACTAAATATGGGGCACTATTTTATGCACTGGGATACATGAGTAAACCAAAACAGACAAATAGTCTCTTACTTTATTGTAGTTATATAGTTAGAACGTAAGGAGTGTACATTCTAGCCAGTAGAAAGAGCCAGCAAATATAGTACATGATAGTTAAAAGAAACAAATAAATTATATAGTGATAATTAGATATTTAAAAATTAAACTTTAAAATATATTTAAATTTTTTAATTTGTAAATTAAATGTTAAAAACTGTTTACAATGGCATCCAACATGAGATTATCTTGGAATACACAGAAGAAAATTATGCAAAACATACATTCAGAAAACCATAAAACATTAAAGACATACATAAGAAAAATTAGACCTACATGAACAGAGGGATATCCCACATCAATAGACCTAGAGACTTGATTTTATAAAGCAGTTATTTCCAAATTGTTTTACAAATTCAATCATTCCAATAAAATTTCCAGAAATTTTGGTGGAAACTGATGAGATTATAAAATTTATGTAGAAATGCAATGAGTCAGGAATAGCCAAGATAATCTTGAAAGAGGAACATGAAGGAAAAAAGGCTAAGGAGAAAGAAGGAGGAGAGATGGGAAGAAAATGGGGAGGAGAATGAGAAGAAAATTGAACTTAAATCACAAAATAGCAAGGCTTATATAAAACACTAATAACTAAGACAATATGGTATTAATACAAGGATACAAGGATAAACAAATAGATCATTTGCATAGAATAAAGTTCAGGAACAATCCACATTGTTACCATAACCAGAATTAATTTTTTAAAAATAGTGCAAAGAAAAGGTGATAGTTTTTATTTATTTATTTATTTAACTTTTATTTTAGGTTGAGGGGGTACATGTTCAGGTTCTTATATAGTTAAAATGTGTGTCACAGGGTTTTGGTGTACAGATTTCATCACCCATGTAATAAGCATAGTACCCAATAGGTAGTTTTTCAATCCTCACCCTCTTCCCACTCTCTGCCCTCAAGTAGGCCCAGTGTCTCTTGTTCCCTTCTTTGTGTCCATATATACTCAATGTTTAGCTCCCACTTATAAGTGAGACCATGTATTTGGTTTTCTGTTCCTGTGTTAGTTTGCTTTGGATAATGGCCTCCAGGTCCACCCAAATTGCTGCAAAGGACATAATCTTGTTCTTTTTTATGGCTATGTAGTGTTCCATGATGTATATGTACCATATTTTCTTTATCTAGTCTACAATTGATGGGCATCTAGGTTGACTCTATGTCTTTGCTATTGTGCTGTGATGAACATATGCATGCATGTGTCTTTACGGTAGAATGATTTATATTCCTTTGGGTGAATACTCAATAATGGGATTGCTGGGTTGAATGGTAGCTCTGAGTCCTTTGAAAAATCACCAAACTTCTTTCCACGATGACTGAACTAATTTACATTCCCACTAGTAATTTATAAGCATTCCCTTTTCTCCACAATATCACCAGTATCTGTTTTGTTTTGTTTTTTAACTTTTTAATAACAGCCATCCTGACCGGTGTGAGATGGTATCTCACTGTGGTTTCAACTTGCATTTCTCTGATGATTAGTGATGCTGAACATTTTTTCATATGCTTCTTGGCTGTGTGTATGTCTCCTTTGAAAAGTGTGTCTTCATGTCCTTTGTCCACTTTTTAATGGGATTGTTTTTGGCTTGTTCAATTGTTTAAGTTCCTTATAGATTCCAGATATTAGACCTTTGCTAGATGTCTGATTTGAAACTACTTTCTCCCATTCTGTTGTCTGTTTACTCTGTTGATAGTTTCTTTTGCTGTGCAGAAGCTCTTTAGTTTAATTAGATCCCCTTTGTCAATGTTTGTTTTTGTTGCAACTATTTTTGGCATCTTTGTCATGATACCTTTGCTAGGGCTTATGTCCAGAATGCTATTTCCTTGGTTATCTTCCAGAGTTTTTATAGCTTTAGGTTTTACTTTTAAGTTTTTCATCTAACCATCTTGAGTTGATTTTTGTATATGGTATAAGGGTCCAGTTTCAATCTTCCACATGTGATCAGCCAGTTATCCCAGCACCATTTATTGAATAGGGAGTCCTTTTCCCATTGCTTGTTTTTTCAGCTTCATGGAAGATCACACGGTCATAGGTGTGCAGCATTATTTCTGGGCTCTGTAGTCTCTTCCATTGGTCTATGTATCTATTTTTGTACCAGTACCATGCTGTTTTGATTACTATAGTCCTATAGTATAGTCTGGATAAAGTGATGCCTCCACTTAGCTCTTTTTGCTTAGGATTGCCATGGCTACTCAGTCTTTACGGTGCCATATGAATTTTCAGCTAGTTTTTTCTGACTCTGTGAAGAATGTCATTGGTAGTTTGACAGGAATAGTATTGAATGTGCAAATTGTTTCGAACAATAATATGGCCATTTTAACAATATTGAGTCTTCCTGTCCATGAGAATGGAATGTTTTTCCCATTTGTGTAATCTCTGATTTCTTTAAGCAGTATTTTGTAAGTACTGCTGTAGAGCTCTTTCACCTCCCTGGTTAGCTGTATTCCTGTGTATTTTATTCTTTTTGTGGCTATTGTGAATGGGATTAAGTTCTTGATTTGGTTTTCAGCTTGGACATTTTTGGTGTGTAGAAATGTTACTAGTTTGCGCATTGATTTTGTACCTGAAACTTTGTTGAAGTTGTTTATCAGATCTAGGAGCTTTTGGGCATAGACTATGGGGTTTTTTAACTATCGAATCATGTCATCTAGACACAGAAATAGTTTGAGTTTCTCTCTTCCTATTTGGATGCTTTTTTAAATTTCGTTCCCTTGCCTGATTGCTCTGGTTAGGACTTCCAGTACCATGTTAAATAGAAGTAGTGAGAGAGGGTATCTTTGTCTTGTGTCAGTTCTCAAGGAAGATGCTTTCATCTTTTGCCCATTTGGTATGATGTTGGTAGTGGGTTTGCCAGAGATGGCTCCCATATTTCGAAGTGTGTTCTGTCAATGCCTAGTTCTTTAAGGATTTTTAACATGAAGAAATGTTGAATTTTATTGAAAGCCTTTTCTGCATCCATTGAGATGATCATGTGAGTTTTTGTCTTTAGTTCTGTTTATGCGATTAATAACATTTATTGCTTGTGTATGTTGAACTAACCTTATATCCCAGTAATAAAGTCTATTTGATCATAATGGATTGCCTTTTTAATGTGCTGCTGAACTCAGCTGGCTAGCATTCTTTGAGGATTTTTGCATATATGTTCATCAAGGGAATTAGCGTGAAGTTTTCCTTTTCTGTTGTGTCTCTGCCAAGTTTTGGTATCAGGATGGTGCTGGCCTCATGGAATGCATCAGGGAGAAGACTCTTTTTCAGTTTTGTTGGAATAGTTTCAGTAGGAATGGTACCACCTTTTCTTTATACATCTAGAAGAATTAAGCAATGAATCCATTTGGTCCTGGGCTTTTTTGTTGGTAGGCTTTTTTTTTTTCTGATTCGATTTTGGAACTGATTATTGGTGTGCTGAGGAATTCAATGGCTTCCTAGTTCAATCTTGGGAGACGGTTATCCATTTCTTATACGTTTTCTAGTTTACATGCATAGAGTAGTTTTGGCTTAAATTTCCCACTGTATGTTAGATATTTCTTTTTTATTTTCATAGCACTAGTAGAAATCTAGCTAGCAATCTATCAATCTTATTTATTCTTTAAAAAAACAACAACAACAACAACAAACCCCAAACCCTGGATTTGTTGATCTTTTGTGTGGTTTTTTGCATCTCAATATATTCTTCACTTCAGAAGAACAAAAGTTTTGACGTCTGTCAGAGATAGAAACCAAGAAATGGCTTCCCTACTTCTTGTCTCTAAAGTAGAGATGATATTAAGTTATTGTTTTAGAAGAGATAATATACATAAAGCACACTAATACAATCCCAAGCACATATCAGAGTAACAATAACTTACATCAAATCTCCCACTGCTAGCTGTTACCTCTGTGTGCATGGGTACGTTTGTGTTCATCAACATAACCATCTCATCTGAGAGTTAGCATCTCTTCATGCATTAAGATCAGAAATCTCATTCCCAGTAGAAGACTACTTTCAGATTATTTCTTGTATGCTTACACAACATTATTATTGCCATTTTCTTCAGGCTATGCTCTTACTACCTGAGTATCATCCCATAAAAATAAAAAAATTCTCTCTACAAATTGCTGTTTGCCCATTACGTCTCTAAAACATTTTTTCTTGAAATATTGTTTTCTCTATATTTTATAACAAGATTCACAATTATTAATTGAGTGACTATTTTGAGGCATACATTGTGTGTGCTGATCAAAGGGTGAACAAGGCTCAGTCTCTCTGCTTTCTAGGAGTTTATTTCTTTGATGAACAACAGATAAGTAAAGAGGCAATAATGATGATGTGCTAAGTACTGTTAAAGGTAATATAGAGAGTATGGGAACCCAGGAAACAACCACTTGACTCACCCTTAGAAAGTCAAGACAGGCCGGGCGCGGTGGCTCGAGCCTGTAATCCCAGCACTTTGGGAGGCCGAGACGGGCGGATCACGAGGTCAGGAGATCGAGACCATCCTGGCTAACACGGTGAAACCCCGTCTCTACTAAAAAAAAATACAAAAAACTAGCCGGGCGAGGTGGCGGGCACCTGTAGTCCCAGCTACTCGGGAGGCTGAGGCAGGAGAATGGCGTAAACCCAGGAGGCGGAGCTTGCAGTGAGCTGAGATCCGGCCACTGCACTCCAGCCTGGGCCACAGAGCGAGACTCCGTCTCAAAAAAAAAAAAAAAAAAAAAAGAAAGTCAAGACAGATTCCACAGAGGAACAGAAACTTGAAAGCTGATTAGATGATTTGAGATCACGGGGAAATCAGTCAGGCACCTCAGAGAATATAGTACTGTGTTGCAGACTCCAGGCAGAACATACGGCTTACTGAAGAAAACAGCAAGGTCAGTGCAGCCGGAGCCCACGAGGCCCAGGGATGAGAGAAGAGATCACAGTAAGACACAGGAACCATGAATACAGAAGATATGTTCATTTTTCTAAACACCTTTCCCTTAATAGTAAAGTCCTATTGACCAGTCATTTTAGCTAAATTTTTCCAATTGATTGCAGCCACTTAGGCATCAACAAATATTTACTTGGAGGCTATTTTGTTCCCCACACTGCACCAGTCTCCAAGAACACAATAAAGAATAAACCAAAGAAGTCCCAGCCCTCATCAAGTTTACATTCTAACAGGAGAGATAGGCAATACTAAAGTAAATAAATCAAGGTATTTATGAAAATACTTATTATTGCCAGAAAGGAAATAAACAAGATACTCTGATAGAGATTAAAAGAGGCAAGAGACTTTTTAGAGAGGGCATTTAGAGAAGGCCTTTGTTAGAAGATAACATTTAAGCCAAATCTTATATAATGAGGACCCAATCATGCAAAGATCCAGGAAAAGAGCCACTCAGGCAATGGAAAAGGCCCTGTTGTACTAAAGAGACAGGTATGCTCCTGGAACCAAAAGATGTCCAGAGTGACTAGAGCATGGGATGAAAGAGAAAGAGAGTGGCATAAAATAAGAGTGGCCAGGGAAGTGGAGGCAAGTCATGCAGGACATTGGGAACCAGCTTGGAATTTATTGTTAAGGAAAAAAGGAAGCATCTGAAGGGTTTTAAGCAAAGCAGTGGCATGATCTACTTTATGTCTTAATAAGATCAGTTTTTCTGAGAAATGATTGAATACCAAGGCACAGTGCTAGTGCTCAAAAATATTGCTGAATAAATGAAGAGATTATTCCATATCCTTTAAACCAAAAGTTTCCATCAACTGTCTGACTTTTTTGGAAGTTACAAGAGGATGTATTCCAGCAAAACAAGGGTAAAAATCTAAGAAAAAAAACATGAGATCCAGGAAACAATAAACAGAAATACTAAGATACTATCTGGGCAGTAGACCAAGAGACAAAGAGATTGGTTACCAAGATTGAGGCAGGAAGCTAGCAGACTCTAGAGGGATTGTCAAGAAAAAAAAAAAACAAAAACAAAAACACAACTGACAATTGTATGTTTGGTTTTATCAAATTTTCTGAGTAGGAGATAGATTAATACCAGAGAACACTGAAACATATACAAATGAAAATTTCAAATATTAACTCTCAGGAAAAGAAAACAGAAGATCATAGCAAACCAACTGGCTCAATAATAAACTGAACCATCCATAATATAAACACCAGCTACTAATTAACCAAATATGTATATGGGATGGGAGGAGAGAAGTTGGATAAGAAACCAAGTTTCTCACCTGCCAAAATAAAAAATATTAGCTATTATCTAAAACTGATAAATCAATAAACAGAAGTGAGTTTACTGTTAATAAGTATTGGCAGTAATGTTAGCAAAAACAGCTAAGCATTTAGAATAATTGCTTCTGGGAAGGAGTGGGAAGAGGTGAGGCAAGGACCTGGTGCTTCTCATTTCCACATGACATTTTGGAATGTGTCTTCTATTACTTTCTTTTGTCTTGCTCCTTTCCTTATCTCTTGCCACCACACTAGCTCCAGGCCTGCCTTCTTAGCTAACTCCCGTGTCTTTTTATCAGATACTACGGAGAACTTGATGGAGATATTTACCCATTTATACACCTGCTGATCCAAGCTATCCAAACTGTTTCTGAATTCAGTTTACCTAGTCACCATGTCATCTCTTGACATTTCTTGATTATTTATATATCTTATAGAGTTATGAGCATTACTTTTTGTTCATATTTATCCTCTAAAGACTGAACAAACTATATAGGGATGTTGAAATAATTCTAGAGAATTTCCCCCTTTAACTGATTTGAAAAATTTTCTTTAAACCTGAAGTTTCTGTAAACAGATAAAGAATATTTCCATTATTCCTGCCCCATGTTCACTATTTTGTCCGATTATGCCCCCAGTAATAATTATTTCATTTTAGACCTATTAAAGAAAACGTTTATGTAAAGTATTTATTACTTCCCTTTTAATTCGAAGGTTTTATAAGTCAATTTCGCATTAATAGCTTGTCAAATAGAGTAAAAAAATTCCAACAGTCACATGTAGCCATAGTCCACCTCACAAAAGCTATTCATAAATTACAATGGACTTTGGGGACTCGGGGGAGAGGGTAAGAGGGGGGTAAGGGATAAGACTACAAATTGGGTTCAGTGTATACTGCTTAGATGATGGGTGCACCAAAATCCCACAAATCACTGAAGAACTTACTCATGTAACAAAATACCAGCCGTTCCCCAAAAACCTGTGGAAATAATAAAATACTTCCTGAGCACTTAAAGATAAATAAAATTGTAACAAAATGTCTAACTATATAATTATTCATTGAATGTCCATCTCCCATATTAAATGGAAAGCCTTATAAGGACCATGTCTATTTTGTTGACTGTGAAATTTCTAGGATTCCATGTACCTAAGTCCTGGCATGTAGTAGATACTCAATAAATATGTGTTGAATGAATGAAAAATAAATAAAAATGCAACCAATAATTTTATTTATAAAATTGTAGTATATTCAAGGATATTTCTGGAATTCTAATCAACACAAGCCAATAAATTGAGCACAGGAAACAAGAACACCATTAGAGAAAGCTAATGAAAGACCAGTAGAATGTAATTATCCTTCTAAACAGGAGCACTTGAAGGAACCAATGTTATTTTAAAGCATGTGACTGTGTGGTGAAGTATATAGAAATGATGACTCCATACATTTAGAAAAGTGTTATCAAATGAAGGTCGTTTGAGGGCAGAGATTTTTGCTGTATTTATCAGTGCTCTCTCCTGTGCTTGGCATTCAGAATGCACTCAATAAATATATTTTTGAATTAGTGAATAAAAAATTAATGTTATCACATTCTGTTAATTCACATTTTATACTGAGGGCAAGAGCACTTCTGTTCTATAACACAACCAAAATTGGTTATCATCGTTATAACTCTGGAGCCTCACAAGACCCTAAAATGCCTCCTGAATCATCAAAGATAGAATGCCATTCACATTATATAACAATTTTGCTATTAATCACTTGTCATTGCTTTCCTACCCTTTGATGAGTGGCCAGACCTACATAGACCCAGACAGAGAATATTAGTGCAGTTTCCTCATAGATATTTATTCTTCCAATTGATTAAAAGGGGTCACAAACTTTTGTTCCTCAAATTATATTCAGTTTACAGATACATTTTGTTAGGTCCTCTCAGCATTGGTATGCACACTCTTTTTTAAAAATGAAATGGTTGTCCAAATTTACAAGCCAGTTCTTTTTATATAAAATTTTAGGTTTGTGGATTCTTTTGCAAAAAAAATTATAATATCTGACAACACTGTGCCGACATTCCCACATAGAAACAATAGGCAGAAACTGAAAACCCTGCTGCCTATAAACAGAGCACATGCTTCCTGGGTTACCACACTTTCCATGACTGTCTTTTGTCCTCCCAGTCAGATGCTATTTATTATGGTGTTTATTATGGTTGTTTGTTCTCAGAGCATAATTAAGAAGAAAATGAAGTACTTTGTACACTTCACTCTTTAATAGCACCTATAAGAACTCAAATTCCTAAGTCCTGGCCTTAAAGACAAAGTGCTCACTTTGGGAGACCGAGGCAGGCGGATCACGAAGTCAAGAGATCAAGACTATCCTGGCCGACATGGTGAAACCCCGCCTCTACTAAAAATACAAAAATTAGCTGGGTGCGGTGGCGCATGCCTATAGTCCCAGCCACTTGGGAGGCTGAGGCAGGAGGATCTCTTGAACCCTGGAGGTGGAGGTTGCAGTGAGCCAAGATCGCGCCACTGCACTCCAGCCTGACAAAAGAGCGAGACTCCGTCTCAAACAAAAGAAGATAAAGTGCTATTGCTTTAGCGTGGGAGACCCAACCCTTCATACTCTAACCCGAATGAATGTTATATTCTTGTCGTCCCCCAACTCTCCAGATAGTTTATTCTAAACTCACTTCCTCCTTGGACCATAAGTTTTCATTCCTGCATATCTTTGCAAGATCCCTTTCTTCTATAAAATCCCGTTTTGCTTCTAGCTAAATCCTACTAACTTTTTCAAATGCCATCCCCTCTCCTCCTCTGTTAAGCAATAAATATTTATTAAGTGGCTATGTGCCAAGCACTTTACTAGTTTCTACAGGATACTGAAATAAACAAGGAACATATACACACAAGGCGAGGCATCAAAATAATTATATAAAATGAGTGAGTTTCATTACAAAAGAGCTATAGGATACCATGGAAGATGTAACAGTCTGGGATATAGGGAAGGTTTTCCAGAAGAAATAACAAGCTGATACATGAAAGATGAGAGTTTAACTAAGCAAAGGATAACGAGAAGGGGAAAAGGAAGTGTGTCCTTTTCCCCTGAGGCAAAATGAGGTAGCAGCGCTGTATTTGTTTCTTAGGGCTCCCACAACAAATTATAACAAACTTAGTCGCTTAAGATGGCGCCGCTCACTCCAGCCTGGGCCACAGAGCGAGACTCCGTCTCAAAAAAAAAAAAAAAAAAGATAGAAATGTATCCCCTCATAATTATGGAGGACAGAAGTCAGAAATCAAGGTGTCAGAAGTGTGTGTTCCTTCTAGAGGCTCCAAAGGAGGATTCCTTTCATGCATCTTGTAGCTTCTGGTGACTGCTGGCAATTCCTGCCGTTTCTTTTCTTGCAAATGCATCACTTCAATTTCTACCCTCCATCTTCAAATCACCTTCTCCTCTTATGTCTTCTTCCCTTCCTTTCTAAGACCACTTCTCATTGGGTTTATTGTCCGTCCTCACCCAGGATGATCTCCTCTTAAGATTCTTAATTACATCTGTAAAGGCTTTTTTCCAAATAAGGTCAGGTACACTTAGCTGTTTTTGTTTTGTTTTGTTGTTTTGGCAGCTGCAGGGCTAGAGGAGGGTGTCCCTATTCAACCCACTATGGGCACATTCGGGGAACCAAAAAACAAAAAAAACCAGACAATATGCTAGAGTACAGTCTGAGTGAGAAACAACAGGCAAGAGAGATGCATGGAGAGGTTTATAGGGAGCGGAGATTATAGAGGGTCTTTTTCAGTAGGAAGGCATTTTCAAGCTTTAATCAGAAATAGCTAAAGTTTAAACAGAGAAGTTACATGAATATTTTGCAATTTTGAAAGATCTTCCTCCCTGATTTGTAGAGGAAAACTGATGAGTTTCAAGCCAGGAGCAGGCTGGTCATCTAGATGAACTATGATGGTAACCTAGACCAGAAGAGTCATCAAGAGGATAGAGAGCCACGGTGGGGAGGGGGTCTAGGTTTGATCATATGACACATGGTGTAATGGAGAGTGACCAGAGGGCACAGCAACCCTCTCTCTGGTAACTGACCACACTTCATACCTTCTTCTATTATGTATTTACTACATTTTCTGGTAATTACTATTTATACATGTGCTCCTCCTCAAATGAAGCACACTAAAGAGAAAGGATCCATCTTTTATAGGCCTAGAACCTACCACAAGACTAGAGATATGTAGTACATATTTGTTGAAGTTTAAAATCATTGGGGAGTCACCCATCCAAACTTTGAATTTATAATCTAGTGTTACATCTTGAATATGCAAATAGGACTACTTGCATCCAAGTTTTGATTGAATACTTGAATTTCTATAATTTTAACCCATATTCATCATAGACATTTCAAAATGAAAATACACTAATGAAGAAATTTTGAAATCACCATACTAAGCTTCACTTCCCATTCCAGCAGACATAACCACTAGTATTTGCAATATTTCACTCCAGACTTCATAAAAATATTTTGTAATCCTGGGATCATCCTAGATGTATGCTTTAGTCTCCTACCTTTTTCCTGTGTTTTAAAATGACTTTTGTGTTTCAATAATATTAACTGCCAACCACATCTAAACTTTATCTCTGCTGTAAATTACCCTATGAGAGTATGAATAACTCCAATTACTTCAAGATAAGTGGCTGGAATTTGAATTATTGACTCATTCATTTTTAAGATTAGCTTTAAGTTTCCTGGAAATTGAAAAACATTTGCATATAATGCAACTTTTTTAGATCTAACTTTCTTTCCTTTGGAATGCTGTGGACATTCCCACATTATCTTTCACCACTGAGTGTTGATATGTAGAAACAGAAACCAGTTCAATTCTTGCTCCCATTTTTTGGGACTTTTTTAATCCTAAAATATTATTGCTTATTCTTGAAGTTCAATAGTTTAAACAAAAGTCTTTAAAGTTTTTCTAAATGAAGGTGTAACTGACATGTAGATCCAATTCTTCCTTCATTTCAGGGAACTTATATGTCTAGGAATGCATTCTTACAGTTCTCTGCTTTAGAAAGAAGTCATTTATTTTCACAATGGATATTTGTGTGTCCTCTTGCCACCATCTTCTCTAGTTAACATAATGGTTTTGGCATTTTTCTCTGTATTCACTGTGATTATCTTCAGACTTTCCCTACATCAGCCAGTATCCAATTGTCTATTTATTCAACATATATTGTCCATTAGTTTCTCACTTTTTCTATTTTGTTTATGGTACTAGTATCAGTTTGGTTATCATTTTATTTCCTGGACTCTTTAACATACATTTTCATCCCATTCAATGAACATTTTCATCTCATTTAATAATGTGTTGCTTTGTCTTTATAGTCTCATTTTATTGAACTGATTCATGTTATTCTAGTTGGGGTTGTTTGTTGTTTGTTTAGAGAACTAAACATCTGTTGATAATTTGTTTGTATTTATGGCCTACTTTTCTCCAAATTCAGTTATATCCTTGAAAATTCTTAAGATTTTGTCTATTTTTATATTCCCATTCTGTGTGCCTATTTGAGGGCAGGGTGTTAGTAAGAGTTTCCCCAAGCTATGCTACAATCATTTAGATTCATCTATTTCAAAGCTTAGTACAAAAAGCATTGTTTTATTTTTAATTGACAAATAATGAGTGTGTGTGTGTGTATATATGTGGGAGGTACAATGTGATGTTTTGATACAAGTATACTTTGTGGAATAATCAAAGTAGGCTAATTAACATATATATATATAACCTTAAATATTTATTATTTCTTTGTGTTGATAACATTTAAAATCCCTTCGTCAGCTATTCTGAAGTATATAATACATTATTATTAACTATAGTCACCATGCTATGGAATTGATTACCAGAACTGATTCCCTCTACCTAACTGCATCCCCTTTCCTCAACTACCCTCCACCTTCCAGCCCCTGTTAACTAGAGATAAATTTTCACATATAAGTGAAATCTATAAAGTCAAACTCATAGACGTATAGAGTAGAATGGTGGTTAACAAAGTATCTTTTTACATGTATTGCTGCTATAGGCAAACTTTTTTCTGAGTTTTGCCTGAAAGTACAAAAAGAGATGTTGTTATTCAGCCTTATTCCACTCTCTTTAACCATAATCTTTGAAGTAAATTATTTTAAGGCTCTTGATAAATGCTGATAATGTTCCCGAAAAAAAAAATTCCAGTTTTCACTCAGCAATCATATATGAAAGTTCTTTTTTTTTTTTTATTATACTTTAAGTTCTAGGGTACATGTGCATAACGTGCAGGTTTGTTACATATGTATACTTGTGCCATGTTGCTGTGCTGCACCCATCAACTCGTCAGCACCCATCAACTCGTCATTTACATCAGGTATAACTCCCAATGCAATCCCTCCCCCTTCCCCCCTCTCCCCTCCCCATGATAGGCCCCGGTGTGTGATGTTCCCCTTCCCGAGTCCAAGTGATCTCATTGTTCAGTTCCCACCTATGAGTGAGAACATGCGGTGTTTGGTTTTCTGTTCTTGTGATAGTTTGCTAAGAATGATGGTTTCCAGCTGCATCCATGTCCCTACAAAGGACACAAACTCATCCTTTTTTCTGGCTGCATAGTATTCCATGGTGTATATGTGCCACATTTTCTTAATCCAGTCTGTCACTGATGGACATTTGGGTTGATTCCAAGTCTTTGCTATTGTGAATAGTGCCACAATAAACATATGTGTGCATGTGTCTTTATAGCAGCATAATTTATAATCCTTTGGGTATATACCCAGTAATGGGATGGTTGGGTTATATGGTACATCTAGTTCTAGATCCTTGAGGAATCGCCATACTGTTTTCCATAATGGTTGAACTAGTTTACAATCCCACCAACAGTGTAAAAGTGTTCCTATTTCTCCACATCCTCTCCAGCTCCTGTTGTTTCCTGACTTTTTAATGATTGCCATTCTAACTGGTGTGAGATGGCATCTCATTGTGGTTTTGATTTGCATTTCTCTGATGGCCAGTGATGATGAGCATTTTTTCATGTGTCTGTTGGCTGTCTGAATGTCTTCTTTTGAGAAATGTCTGTTCATATCCTTTGCCCACTTTTTGATGGGGTTGTTTGTTTTTTTCTTGTAAATTTGTTTGAGTTCTTTGTAGGTTCTGGATATTAGCCCTTTGTCAGAGGCTTCACACTACCTGTCTTCAAACTATACTACAAGGCTACAGTAACCAAAACAGCATGGTACTGGTACCAAAACAGACATATAGACCAATGGAACAGAACAGAGTCCTCAGAAATAATACCACACATCTACAGCCATCTGATCTTTGAAAAACCTGAGAGAAACAAGAAATGGGGAAAGGATTCCCTATTTAATAAATGGTGCTGGGAAAACTGGCTAGCCATAAGTAGAAAGCTGAAACTGGATCCTTTCCTTACTCCTTATACGAAAATTAATTCAAGATGGATTAGAGACTTAAATGTTAGACCTAATGCCATAAAACCCTAGAGGAAAACCTAGGTAGTACCATTCAGGACATAGGCATGGGCAAAGACTTCATGTCTAAAACACCAAAAGCAACGGCAGCAAAAGCCAAAATTGACAAATGGGATCTAATTAAACTAAAGAGCTTCTGCACAGCAAAAGAAACTACCATCAGAGTGAACAGGCAACCGACAGAATGGGAGAAAATTTTTGCATATATGAAAGTTCTTATCTCACTACATTTGTGCTAGCATTAAGCAGTCTTGTCAATGTTTTTCAATTTGAGTGGTCAAAATAGTATCTTATTTTAATATTCATTATTTACAAGTGAATTTCAAATTTTTCATACATGTCTTGTTAATATGTCTTCTCCTTAAATTTACCTATTTGAGATCCCTGAACATTTTTCTGAAGGGATGTTTATCCTTCATAATGATTTTTAAAATTATATAATAAGAAATATATTTACATAAATATATTGTAAATACATTCTCGATTTTTGTCTTTAAATTACTGTGTTTTTGTACAATTTTCTATAGTCAGGATTATCTGTCTTTTCATTTATTATTTTGCTCAAAGTTTTATGTCTGAATGCTTCTCCTCATTGCAGGATCCATTTAATACTTATTTTCCTTTACATTGATAGTTATATATTTTACATTTAACTCAAACCTCACTGGAATTTACTTAATGTAATATATGACATTAGAATCAAAATGTGTTTATCATACTCCCAACTCTGAATAACTCTATCCCTTTCTCACTTTAATTTTTAGTTTTATCAAAGTGATGCATGCACATAATCAAAATTCAAATAATTTTTAACATAAAATCTCTACAGCCATCCCCTGCCTCATGCCGTCTACTCATTTTACCTTATCCCCATAGGCAATCACTTTCAACTTTTAATAGTTTCTTCTGATATTTGTCCCCATTTTTCAAAAATAATGTGCTTATAACTGCTATTACTTGATGTATTCATTTTATTGGCCTCTTATTACAGTAAATGAAAATTGAGCATTTCTGCACTTCCCCAGCTTTGCGCCACCCACACTTCTGCTATCATATGTGCTGGTTAAGCCAATAGTTAGTACTTATATTATTATGACAATGCAGGTGGAGTAGAAATTACTCATTCTCACTAATCTCTTATTCTGCTCTTCTTTTTCACTCTTGTGCAATGTGGTGAGGGCATGTGACTGGTTGAAGTGGAAGTCACACATGTTACTTCTGAGTATAAGTGTTCAGGAGCTACAGTGGGACCCTCCTGTTCTTCTCTCCACTCTATAAGTGACTGGGGATATTTCAGATCATACAGTCACAGATTGGTGGACCTACATCAAACTGGGATCCTGAGTGACTGTGTGGAGCAGAGCTCCCTGTTGTCCCTCAGGAAACATAGCTGAGCAAGTAATAAACCTATTTGTCTTAAGCCATCGGGTTTTAGGGTTAATGTTAGCACTGCATAAACCAGCCACTACGAATATAGTCTCCCTTATTTATATGCTATCATTTGTTTAAAGCTATAAAGTTTATTCCATTTATTTATTTTCTGATTCTCATACCAAACCACTATGTCAGAACTCTTTCAGAAGCAGAAAATGTTGACATGGGTCAGAAATAAGTTATTCCCCCCAGTTTTCCTAAGCTATGCTTTCATCATACTCTCTCCCGCATGTGTATAATAATCATTATTTTAAAAACTTTAAAACCCTTTTATAATTCTTATTAGAATCATTTACAACTATAAAGTATTTGAAAGAATTAATAACATTTTTTTCCTATTCAGAAAATCATGTTTCTCCATTTACTTAAATTTTTATCTTTCTTAATAAAATTTTATAGTTTACTTCAATAGCTCCTGCACATTTCTCATCAGAGTTATTTTTAGTTATTTAAGATTTTTCATTGTTATTGCCATGGACATGTTTTCTATTTTACCTTTTAACTGAATATTATTTCTAAATGGTGTATTTTTTATATTATTTTGTTTCTATTATCTTGCATTCCTTCCTTATTGCTGAGAATGTATTCTCTTGAAATTTCCAATTACATATAGTCATTTTGATTCAAATTCTAATTTGCTTTTTTATTTACAGTTATAGCTCTTACATAAACTGCTTTGTTTTTAGTGGGGATAGTGATATTATGAATTATATTAATAGATTTCCTGATATAAAACTATCGTTGCATTCGGAATAAATCTTTTGTAGTGAATGATTTTTAAATATGCTGTTAAATTCAGTAAATATTATTTACACTATATTGGTTTAATCAGCTCTTTTGTGGATGTGTTACCTTAATCAAATATTTGTTTCATTTAATGAATTAGTCAAGTTTCTATCTTTTTCAATACTCAGCATTAGCTTGCATTTTTGAGGCTTGGTGCTGTTAAGAAACTTGAGTACTCAATTATTAGCAATTAGTATGAAATAGATTTTTGTTTTTCAGGAGCTCTTGTTCTAGAGACAGATAAGAAAACATAATTACATATCTCACAATCAATGTTATACTCGTGGTATTAACAGAGCACTGTGGGAGCCAGCCCACCTTGAAAATGGAGGATATTCACCATAGCATCCACAGGTTAAAGTACCGAAGTTCAAAGAACTTCAGTGACAGATGTATCATCATCATGCCCGGTAAGAGGCAGTGCAAGGACCCAAACTCCTCTGGGCTCATAGATGAGAAGGGGGCCCTCATTGCTGCTCTCCAAATGATATGTCCAGACACTTATTTCTTGATTTGTGATGTTTCCCACTGCTCCTTTCAGTTCACACAATCTGCATATGTGATCCTTTCTCCATCATGCTGTCAACTATGCACTATCCTCTGGTTTACTTCTTGTATTAGCTCTACACACCTCAACTCCCTTTGCCATTCATGGAAAATTCAACACTCATACAAATAATCCATTAAACCTCTGTCCTGTTTGCTGCCTTTCCTCTTACTGCCGATGAGCTTTCTGCATAAACCACCAGAGTCACCTAGCTGCATGATAACAATGATGCTGATAGTCATTATTTCAGAATTTTCTTCATGGCAGTCATTGTTTTCCATGTTATCTAACTTAATTTCACAGCAATATTATCAGGTAGGAACTACCCAACTATCATTAGCCCTATTTGCCATATAAGAAATGTAACACAGAGAAATTAAGCAGCCTACCCAAGGTTAAAGCAAGTATGTAATAAATCCAAAGTATGATGAGACACACCTGCTCAACTCTCTGGAGAAAACCCCAACACTAGGAGATGTTGAAAATTGCTTCTAAAATTTGAACGTCTATTCATATATTAATATGCAGATTCTGATTGAGAGTATATACTTCTAACAAGCTTCTAGATGATATCAATACTCCTGATCCACATATACACTTTAAATTGTTGTTCTAAACTATTTGACTTCAATACATGATATCTGAAAAGCAGAACATAGAAAAATTATAGTACACAGATTTCCTTTGGAAATCGTGATCACAAAGAACAAATTTCTCTAGTTGGCTTACTATCTCATTAGTTCAAGAATGTTTTGTATATTCTTTACTAGCTTCAAATTGCCAGGCTCTTCCCTGGGTATAATCTAGGTTTTAAATTCTAGGAAGTGCTCCTCACCCTATCAAATACCAGTGCCAGCGATCCCAATACTTCTCATCATCTCAAAAGCTTCAGACCTTCCTTCTCTTTTCTACCTCATCATTTTCACCATTCCCAATGGATTGTTCATATCAATACGCAAACCTGATATAATGCTATCTATAATACACACAATTCTAATTCTATTCCTTTTTTCCCATTACTGTCAAATACCTAAAAATATTAGTCTGCACATGCTGTCTCCACTTTTTCACTTCCCATAGTATGCTTGACTTACAGATAAATGAATTATCTACACATTCCTCTATTTTATTTTCGCCAAGATCACCAGTGACTTCCATTTGGCCAATCACATTTTAAATCTTCTCTTGTTCAAATTATCCATACATTTCAAAACAATTGAATTTCTTTTTCTTGGCACACTCTCCTCTTTGGATTCACTAGCTATGTGAATGGTATCCCATCTTTCTCTCCACTTTTTTTTTTTTTTTTTTTTTTGGTCTCTTTGCAGTCTCCTCCTCTTCTATTAGACCTCCCACCAAATGCAGGGATCTTCAAGGCCTTGATTCTCTTTATCTCACCGTTCTTCTATTTCAATGTCTTTAGATACCATCACCATTGCCATCGACTCCCTTGCCAACACTATATTCTGAACTCCAAAGTCACATATTTCAGTGCCTATTTCTCCATTTGACTCTCTCATGACATCTCATATTTAATATGCACAAAATCAAACTTCAGCTTTTCCACTCTCAGTCTGCACCATTTCATAAAATGTCTCTGTTCTCTACCATTGTTAAATCGGAAATCTGGGAGTTATTTTCTTTCCCCTTCACCAGTTCCCTAAACCGAGATATACATTAATAAATTTCTCATAGTCCTACCCCCAAAATATGTCTTGAATCCACTCAGTTGTCTTCATCTTCAAGTCCACATTTCGTTCCAAAACAATGTCTTCTATCTCCAAAACAGTTTTCTGCCAGTCTCCCTAGTACTATGTCTCCTCAAATCTATTTTGCATAAAATAAAAAATTTCATAAAATGGAAATTAGATGAGGACATTCCCCTGCTTCATCACCTTTCTGTTGCACTTAGAATAAAATCCGAATTCCTTACTGAAGCCTACACAGTCCTTCATGACTTGCCCCTTGCCTCCCTTTGTGGCCTCCCTCAGTAATGTTCATGGTTTTTGCTTTCTTGAGCCCACCAAGATCACTTTCTTATAAGGTCTCCACACATCCTCCTTCAACTCTCTTGTATTTGGCTAAATTGTTCAGTCTCTTGCTGAACTTGGCTTGCATATCACCTTCTTAGGAAGACTTTTCATGAGAACTCTATATAAGTGGATTTTTCTCATGATCCTCCATCACTGTAACCTGTTTGCCTCTTTTAGTCTAATACAATTAGTAATCATACATTTGTATATTTGATTCTAAATGTTTCATTATTTCCTTAAAAAGGACATTCTCTCAGATAAATCAGTACAACTTATCAACATCAGAAAATGAACATTACAATAACATTATCTAATGAATAGTCTTGATTCTAAGGTTATCAACTTGGGCACTCAAATCAGTAGGTGAAAGTTTAATGACAAACAGGATATTTACACAGACAATGTATGCTCTACAAAATACTGTAAAATTATACAGAGAAAAATAGTAACTTTACAGAGGAGAAACTTGGCAGAAATCATTTTAACAACATGACAGGTTGAAAACATCAGGATTGAGAAGACTCTCAAGAGGAATAAGGCACTGATGTGAAGGTATCATCAGAAGATTTAGATCATAAATCCATGCTCCTCTCCTGGTTTCCAACAACTTAGATAGATAATGTATTAGATGGTGCAATTGTCAGTAGAGGGCAGAACTGAGGAATTTCCTGAGTGGGACTGGGAGTACGGGGTATAAAACCCAAGTTTTATGACTAGCCAAGGTCAGGTTAGATTTTTGACATCTGCCTCCTTCATTTTCCTGACTATCCAGAGATATTATGAAAAGCATTACTGTTTTCTATGAAAAAATTCACACAGACCTGCTGCCTGAGATTTTCTTATTGCATCCTGCAATATTTACCTCCATTTTTTCTTATTACTTTCACATTCTAATCTAGAGATGATGAGACTTTGGCAGGTGGCTTCAGTGGCACCTTCTAATCTTCTTTTGTTACTCTTGAAGCTGTTATTTCAAGATTATTTTATTCACCTGCCATTCACCCTCTCATCTAAATTTCAATTTGTTTCCATGTTTTTAGTGCACCATTTTTTGGGAAAGCGTTTATGAGAGATCTCAAATACTCAGCATATGAAATTTCTTTTGGATTAAAAACAGGGCATAGCTAAACAAAAAGCAACAGAAACCTCTGCAGATGTAAATGTCGCTGTCTGACAGCTGTGAAGAGAGCAGTGGTTCTCCCAGCAAGGAGGATGAGATCTGAGAACAGACAGACTGCCTGCTCAAGTGGGTCCCTGACCCCGGAGTAGACTAACTGGGAGACATCCCCTACTAGGTGCAGACTGACACCTCACACCTCACATGGCTGGGTACACCTCTGAGACAACGCTTCCAGAGCAAGAATCAGACAGCAACACTCGCTGTTCAGCAATATTCTGTCTTCTGAAGTCTGCTGCTGATACCTAGGCAAACAGGGTCTGGAGTGGACCTCAAGCAAACTCCAACAGACCTGCAACTGAGGGTCCTGACTGGTGGAAGGAAAACTAACAAACAGAAAGGACACCCACACCAAAACCCCATCAGTGTGTCACCATCATCAAAGACCAAAGGCAGATAAAACCACAAAGATGGGGAAAAAGCAGTTCAGAAAAGCTGGAAATTCAAAAAATCAGAGCACATCTCCCCCTACAAAGGAACGCAGCTCATCACCAGCAACGGAACAAAGCTGGATGGAGAATGACTTTGATGAGTTCAGAGAAGAAGACTTCGGTCGATCAAACTTCTCAGAGCTAAAGGAGGAATTACGTAACCAGCTCAAAGAAACTAAAAACCTTGAAAACAGAATGGAAGAATGGATAACTAGAATAACGAATGCAGAGAAGTCCATAAACGAACTGATAGAGATGAAAACCATGACACAAGAACTACATGACAAATATACAAGCTTCAGTAACTGACTTGATCAACTGGAAGAAAGAGTATCAGTGATTGAAGATCAAATAAATGAAATGAAACGAGAAGAGAAGTGTAGAGAAAAAAGAGTAAAAAGAAATGAACAAAGCCTCCAAGAAATATGGGATTATGTGAAAAGACCAAATCTACGTCTGATCGGTGTGCCTGAAAGTGACGAGGAGAATGGAACCAACTTGGAAAACACTCTGCAGGATATTATCCAGGAGAACTTCCCCAATCTAGCAAGGCAGGCCAACATTCAAATTCAGGAAATACAGAGAATGCCACAAAGATACTCCTCAAGAAGAGCAACTCCAAGACACATAATTGCCAGATTCACCAAAGTTGAAATGAAGGAAAAAATGTTAGGGGCCGCCAGAGAGAAAGGTTGGGTTACCCACAAAGGGAAGCCCATCAGACTCACAGCAGATCTCTTGCCAGAAACTCTACACCCAGAAGAGAGTGGGGGCCAATATTCAACATTCTTAAAGAAAAGAATTTTAAACCTAGAATTTCATATCCAGCCAAACTAAGTTTCATAAATGAAGGAGAAATAAAATCCTTTACAGACAAGTAAATGCTGAGAGATTTTGTCACCACCAGGCCTGCCCTACAAGAGACCCTGAAGGAAGCACTAAACATGGAAAGGAACAACCGGTACCAGCCATTGCAAAAACATGCCAAAATGTAAAGACCATTGATGCTAGGAAGAAACTGCATCAACTAGCGAGCAAAATAACCAGCTAATATCATAATGACAGAATCAAGTTCACACATAACAATATTAACCTTAAATGTAAATGGACTAAATGGTCCAATTAAAAGACCCAGAGTGGCAAATTGGATAGAGTCAAGACCCATCAGTTTGCTGTATTCAGGAGACCCATCTCACATGCAGAGACACACATAGGCTCAAAATAAGGGGATGGAGGAAGATCTACCAAGCAAACGGAAAACACAAAAAGGCAGGGGTTGCAATCCTACTCTCTGATAAAACAGACTTTAAACCATCAAAGATCAAAAGAGACAAAGAAGGCCATTACATAATGGTGAAGGGATCAATTCAACAAGAACTAACTATCCTAAATATATATACACCCAATACAGGAGCACCCAGATACATAAAGCAAGTCCTTAGAGGCTTACAAAGAGACTTAGACTCCCATACAATAATAATGGGAGACTTCAACACCCCACTGTCAACATTAGACAAAATAACGAGACAGAAAGTTAACAAGGATATCCAGGAATTGAACTCTGCACCAAGAAGACCTAATAGACATCTACAGAACTGTCCACCACTAATCAACAGAATATACATTCTTCTCAGCACCACATCACACTTATTCCAAAATTGACCACATAATTGGAAGTAAAGCACTCCTCAGCAAATGTACAAGAACAGAAATTATAACAAACTGTCTCTCAGACCACAGTGCAATCAAACTAGAACTCAGGACTAAGAAACTCAATCAAAACTGCTCAACTACATGGAAACTGAACAACTTGCTCCTGAATGACTACTGGGCACGTAACAAAATGAAGGCAGAAATAAAGATGTTCTTTGAAACCAATGAGAACAAAGATACAACATACCAGAATCTCTGGGACACATTTAAAGCAGTGTGTAGAGGGAAATTTATAGCACTAAATGCCCACAAGAGAAAGCAGGAAAGACCTAAAATTGACACCCTAACATCACAATTAAAAGAACTAGAGAAGCAAGAGAAAACACATTCAAAAGCTAGCAGAAGGCAAGAAATAACTAAGATCAGAGCAGAACTGAAGGAGATAGAGACACAAAAAACCCTCCAAAAAATCAATGAATCCAGGAGCTGGTTTTTTGAAAAGATCAACAAAATTGATAGACCACTAGCAAGACTACCAAAGAAGAAAAGAGAGAAGAATCAAATAGACGCAATAAAAAATGATAAAGGGGACATCACCACCAATCCCACAGAAATACAAACTACCATCAGAGAATGCTATAAACACCTCTATGCAAATAAACTAGAAAACCTAGAAGAAATGCATAATTTCCTGGACACATACCCTCTCCCAAGACTAAACCAGGGAGAAGTTGAATCCCTGAATAGACCAATAGCAGGCTCTGAAATTGAGGCAATAATTAATAGCCTACGAACAAAAAAAAAGTCCAGGACCCAACGGATTCACAGCCGAATTCTACCAGAGCTACAAGGAGGAGCTGGTACCATTCCTTCTGAAACTATTCCAATCAATAGAAAAAGAGGGAATCTTCCCTAACTCATTTTATGAAGCCAACATCATCCTGGTACCAAAGCCTGGCAGAGACACAACAAAAAAAGAGAATTTTAGACCAATATCCCTGATGAACATCGATGCAAAAAGCCTCAATAAAATACTAGCAAACCGAATCCAGCAGCACATCAAAAATCTTATCCACCATGATCAAATGGGCTTCATCCCTGGGATGTATGGCCAATTCACCATATGCAAATCAATAAATGTAATCCAGCATATAAACCCAGAACCAAAGACAAAAACCACATGATTATCTCAATAGATGCAGAAAAGGCCTTTGACATAATTCAACATCCCTTCATGCTAAAAATTCTCAATAAATTCGGTATTGATGGAACGTATCTCAAAATAATAAGAGCTATTTATGACAAACCCACAGCCAATATCATACTGAATGGGCATTCCCTTTGAAAACTGGCACAAGACAAGGATGCCCTCTCTCACCACTCCTATTCAACATAGTGTTGGAAGTTTTGTCTAGGGCAATCAGGCAAGAGAAAGAAATCAAGGGTATTCAATTAGGAAAAGAGGAAGTCAAATTGTCCTCTTTGCAGATGACATTCTTGTATATTTAGAAAACCCCATCGTCTCAGCCCAAAATCTCCTTAAGCTGATAAGTAACTTCAGCAAAGTCTCAGGATACAAAATCAATGTGCAAAAATCACAAGCATTCTTATACACCAGTAACAGACAAACAGAGAGACAAATCATGAATGAACTCCCATTCACAATTGCTTCAAAGAGAATAAAATACCTAGGAATCCAACTTACAAGGGATGTAAAGCACCTCTTCAAGGAGAACTACAAACCACTGCTCAGTGAAATAAAAGAGGATGCAAACAAATGGAAGAACATACCATGCTCATCAATAGGAAGAATCAATATCGTGAAAATGGCCATACTGCTCAAGGTAATTTCTAGATTCAATGCCATCCCCATTAAGCTACCAATGAGTTTCTTCACAGAATTGGAAAAACCTGCTTTAAAGTTCATATGGAACAAAAAAAGACCCTGCATTGCCAAGACAATCCTAAGTCAAAAGAACAAAGCTGGAGGCATCACGCTACCTGACTTCAAACTATACTACAAGGCTATAGTAACCAAAACAGCATGGTACTGGTACCAAAACAGAGATATAGACCAATGGAACAGAACAGAGTCCTCAGAAATAATACCACACATCTACAGCCACCTGATCTTTGACAAACCTGAGAGAAACAAGAAATGTGGAAAGGATTCCCTATTTAATAAATGGTGCTGGGAAAATTGGCTAGCCATAAGTAGAAAGCTGAAACTGGATCCTTTCCTTACTCCTTATATGAAAATTAATTCAAGATGGATTAGAGACTTAAATGTTAGACCTAAAACCATAAAAACCCTAGAAGAAAACCTAGGTAATACCATTCAGGACATAGGCATGGGCAAGGACTTCATGTCTAAAACACCAAAAGCAAGGACAACAAAACCCAAAATTGACAAATGGGATCCAATTAAACTAAAGAGCTTCTGCACAGCAAAAGAAACTACCATCAGAGTGAACAGGCAACCTACAGAATGGGAGAAAATTTTTGCAATCTACTCATCTGACAAAGGGCTAATATCCAGAACCTACAAAGAACTCAAATGTACAAGACAAAAACAAACAACCCCATCAAAAAGTGGGCAAAGAATATGAACAGGCACTTCTCAAAAGAAGACATTTATACAGCCAACAGACATGTGAAAAAATGCTCATCATCACTTGCCATCAGAGAAATGCAAATCAAAACCACAATGAGATACCATCTCACACCAGTTATAATGGCAATCATTAAAAAGTCAGGAAAAAACAGGTGCTGGAGAGGATGTGGAGAAATAGGAACACTTTTACACTGTTGGTGGGACTGTAAACCAGTTCAACCATTGTGGAAAAAAGTGTGGCAATCCCTCAAAGATCTAGAACTAGAAATACCATTTGACCCAGCCAACCCATTACTGGGTATATACCAAAAGGATTACAAGTCAAACTACTATAAAGACACATGCACACGTATGTTTATTGCGGCACTATTCACAATAGCAAAGACTTGGAATCAACCCAAATGTCCATCAGTGACAGACTGGATTAAGAAAATGTGGCACATATACACCATGGAATACTATGTAGCCATAAAAAGGGATGAGTTTGTGTCCTTTGTAGGGACATGGATGCAGCTGGAGACCATCATTCTCAGCAAACTGTCACAAGAACAGAAAACCAAACACCGCATGTTCTCACTCAGAGGTGGGAATTGAATAATGAGATCGCTCGGACACAGGAAGGGGAACATCACACACCGGGGCCTATTGTGGGGAGTGGGGAGGGGGGAGGGGGGAGGAATAGCATTAGGAGATATACCTAATGTAATTGATGAGTTAATGAGTGCAGCAGCACACCAACATGGCACATGTATACATATGTAACAAACCTGCATGTTGTGCACATGTACCCTAGAACTTAAAGTATAATAAAAATAAATAAATAATTAAATAAAATTCTGGGGAAAAAGAAAAGAAAAGAAGCCCAAACATATTAGTTTGAAACCTGAAGCTTCAATATAAGATGGGATTTTTTTTTTTTTTTTTGGTGTATTGTTTTTAATACTTTAAGACTTTTCAATTTGGCTGAGACAATTCAGAGAAATTGATAGGTTTTCTTAGAATGTAAACAGCCAAAGTCAGAATACCTAATATAGCTGCATTGCTATTGAAAAATGCATGACTTTCCTTTTTTTTTTTTTTTTTTATATTTTTTGAGACGGAGTCTTGCTCTGTCACCCAGGCTGGAGTGCAGTGGCCAGATCTCAGCTCACTGCAAGCTCCGCCTCCCGGGTTCACGCCATTCTCCTGCCTCAGCCTCCCGAGTAGCTGGGACTACAGGCGCCCGCCACCTCGCCCGGCTAGTTTTTTTTTTTTATATATATGGAACTGATGTCTTGGAAGTTATGAATTGGAACTGATGAATTGGAAGTTATGCAACAGAGTTTGAAGAAACAAATGGAAATGATGTAAAAATGACCTTACTGTTACAAATCAACTATAAATTCAAAGTCAAATGTAATGAATATGATTAATTTTACCTCTAATAGTCTATATGTGAATAATTTTACCTCTAGTAGTCTATTATTACAGATAAAATTTAGTGATGGTATAATGTTAAGAGGCAATTGTCATTGTTATTGAGCTTTTTGATAATAGTCAATTATATTGCTTTTTTTTAATTAGTTGATATAAAAAGTTTATAATCCATATCAGAACTGCCAAAGGTAGGAGAAGGTTTTTTTTGTTTACAGGTTCTTTAATTTGCAGATTATTGGACTCATAAATATCGCATATGAAGTCACTGTATTAAACAAAATGGGAGACTTTGCCACATTTCCTTTGGAATCTAAAAACTCCCTCTCTGGCTTTCTGTTATCCTCCTAACAACCATGGCAGAACCCCTACCTCCTTCTTGCTCTCAAATAAAAGTAATTATATCCTCTCATGGGGCATATGATCAATTTAAGGACTCTCAAAATTCAATAATTTTCTTGGACTCTTAAGTAATTCCTGAGTACCCTGATATCTAACACAGTGGCTGGTAAATAATTGGTGTCCAGTACGTGTTTGTGAAATTAAACTAATAGTGAGAAGTAATCTGGTTTTAACAGTGGACTATGATTCTTGGTAAGACAATCACAGATATATACAAAGAGATAGCTGAAGAATTCCTCAATTTTCGAACATAGGCAATAGCTATTCTTAGGCTAGACTCATGTAAAAGGACTAATTTACAAAACTACATAAATGTTTTAGAGCATTGTTTATTATTAGAATCTCACTGACACTTGGCAAATTTAATATGAATTTCAAGCAAGTTTTCATGATTAGATACTTCCTCAAGGTTCTGTTGATACCATTTCTAATTTTATCTGCAGTGTCCAGCATTAGTATGTACTTAGTAAATGTTCAAAAATACTTGTTTAATACACAAATGTCAAGTTACTAGATGACTTTCACTGAAGTCAGTAGTCAAAATATTTTTTTCATCAGTCAGAATGATTGAGCCAAGAGGTTGACACAGATTATTTTAGGCTTTCTTTCCTTTCTTTTTGGAAGATATAATACTTCACTTTACAATGGAAATTCCAAATTACTAACCGAGTCAATCCAAATTATTAAATAAGAAATGTTTAGTTGTTGTTATGTATTATATTCTAACTATACTCTAACTGTAACCTGGGCAGTAGATCCAATAGATAGAGATATGCTACTTAAGACTTCCAGAAGCAATGAATGAAATTAAAAGTTGATTTTATACAAATCTGGCAGCAATCCTAATTTGAGAGTGCACACATTGAAAGCTGGCTTTGTGCTTAGCTTCTAGCCAAGGCACATTGCACATGTTATGCCCCAGCAAAAGTTTGCTGGGTTAAATTTAATTAACTAAAGATATTGGTGGCAAAGGAAGGAGGATTCTATAAAACTTTTTCTCAGGGTCTAATGGTACTAATTTTTTCTCGGTTCATTTAGATTTTTAACTAGTTAGCATTTAAATTGAAAATAAAGAGAAATCCATTAACTCTGCACTTATGAAAAACCTCTCCCCTTCCCCACACACACACACAGAGTCACACACAAATACGCTCCTCTTGGTGCTTTATTAGTGAACAAAATGAAATGTGTCCATTTTTAAAATATATTAAATTCATTTAGAAATATCACTTAGCTTATATTGCAGAAGAGAGTTGGATTTACTCTATATGGTCTTCTAAATATGTACACTTCTAAATATGTACAGATAATCAAAACAGTATCTGCACGTTTATGCTAAAATTCTTATGCACTGGGGATTGTGTAACAAAGGAACAATTACAATTCCTCTGTTCCTTCTTTGGTAACCATCACAGATTTCAGAATTTGTTGTAATACCAAAACAGCATCTAAGAGAAAAAAACATGTAATCTATCTTTAATTGTTGATTATTGGTTAAAAAACAAACAAACAAAAAAAAACCTCTCAATACTTTTGAAGAGAAATGGTCAATAAGCATCTTAAACATTGTTGTATAAGTGGAAGCAAGAAAATTCCTGTATCAAAAAAGAGGAAATTTGATCAGAATTTTCAGTGTTGATAACATTTTCAAAAACGTTACATTTAATAGTCAAAATTGAACATTACCTCACTAGTATTTTCCTTTTTGCCATACCCTTCTTGAAGCTTCAGTATAAGAAGGATATTTTCACACCTTTAGCAGAGAGAGAGACAGAGAGAAAAACACAATTTTCTTCAAAACATCACATTTTTCCTTCTTCAGTCTCTTTGTCCTCCTCCTCACATGATCAAGTTCATTTCTTAGCTCTTGTAGATCTGCTTTCAAAGTCCCCTTGCCTAGCACACTCTGCACTTCTTCACTACTAAAATTGAGGGGCCAGCCAAGCTACAGATAGCAGAAGGGGAAGTCACGGGAGGTAAAACAGGCCAATCCTCTGCGGCACGTCCTGTTTTTATCTTTCCCAATCTACTCTTTCTATAAACTAGAGTGCAAAAAGGTGGCAATCCTTCTAAGAGAAATATATGTTTTCTTTTACTATTGATGTAATAAACAGCAAAGCAATCCATGTTGAAGCAAACTCCGTAGTATGTGAAATTTCATGAAAAGACAAAGCCATCCAGAGTTTGCAAGACCATACTCAAAGGAGTGCATTGGAGGAGAACCACGACATCAAGTTTTATGCCACCAGTGGAAGAATTAAAATGGAAACAGGCTGAAGCATTATTTTGATGGTAATTGACATATAAACTGTTCAATTTCAGCACTAATTTAGTTCAGCATTTTGTTTTTCTGTCGAACTTGGATATTCTCCAAAACATGGTAAAACAAAACTGGTTCTAAAATAAATTTTGCTTACGTCTGCATATACCCTAGATAACCCTCCAAACAGATTCACAGTGATGTCTGACTTACTCCTATCCTAAATTTGTCTGTATTCAAATATATTAAATCCAATAGTGTTTTTCCATGATTTCTGTTAGAAATGAGATTTATGCTACTGCAACCAATGCCCAACAATGCCTTGATCTTGCACCCACAAAATCTCTACTCTCTCCTCATGCTTCCTAAGAGATATAGAAACACATACACAGGCAGTGACCAATGTGAAAAAAGTACCATTTTGTCATAACTTGAGTCAAAGCCTAATTCCCTAATTTAGGCATGTGTTACCTAGCAACAGGGACAAATCTGGAGAAATGTGTTATTGGGTGATTTCATCATTATGCAAACATCAGAGTATACTTAAACCAACCTAGATGGTATAGTCTACCTCACCCCTAGGCTATATGGTGTAACCTATTGCTCCTAGGCTGCAAACCTATAAAGCACGTAACTGTCCTGAATACTGTAGGCAATGATTTAATGGTAAGTATTCATGTATCTAAACGTATCTAAGCATATTAAAGGTACAGTGAAAATACGGTCTTAAAAACTTATGGCACCATCATCATATAAGGTGCATAAGATCATTTTGTGGAGCATAATTGTACAGAGCTTTCTGGTAAAAGATGGCTTAGTGACCGCAGCCCAGCCCAGAATCTAATGCAGGACCTTTACTTTTTCCTAAGTCTAAATTCAAATCTTTTGGCCAGCCCCATAGTAAATGAATTCATGGCGATGACCAGCTAACTCAGGCAAACATCAAGAGAGGAAATGTAAAGAAACAGCCCATCCCCTAAAGTTTTACCGGGCTCAACATATCCACCTGGCTCCTAGAAGCAATCAAGTTGAAGAGAAGGGTCATAGGCTCATGGTCCTGATCACAGTAAACATAGCTTGAACGAAGTCTTTAGCTAGGATCATTCATTCATTCAACAGGTTTTGAGCATCTATTATAGACCAGACACCAATAATACAGATGTAAATTGTCAATTACCTCTATGGAGAAGTGAAGCCAACCTGGAGAAAATTGAAGCAATGGCCCTTATATCTACTACATATAAGCTACTCTTTCAATGATGAAAATAACTCATCCATGAATAAGATTTGGACTTATTGTCAAGGAATATACAATCCAATTCGAAAGAAAATAAAAAATACTAAATAAACATAAGGATAAAGTTGTCATTCCCTTTAACTCAGTCATCCCACTTTTAGATTCTCTCTTAAATAATCCAAAACATCAAAACATTTTTAGTGAAACTATTTATTATAGACTTATTATAATAGTCTTTTCCACTTTGATATATATATTTCCAGTCTTTTGTCTAAAACTATGTTTGTATGTATGTATGTATGTGTAAAAAAACTGATATTGTATATCTGATTCCTTTTTCATTTAATAACATATTTAAAATGTGTTCTCATGTTACCAGATATTCTGTTAATTGTCTTTTTAATGGCTGCATATTATGTCAAATAATAAAATATGTACCCTATCACCCAATGTTCTATGTTTAGATTGTTTTAAAATTTTTCCTATGATAAATAGCACTAAAATATCCATTATTGAGGACAGTGAAATTATTCTGTATGATACTATCATGATGGATGCATGTCATTACACATTTATCAAAGCCCATAAAATGCTCATTACCAAAAGTGAACCCTAACATTGTTATAAACATTGTGTGACTTTGTGTGATAATGATTTGTCAATGTTGGTTTATTCATTGTAACAAATGTGCCACTCTGGTGTGGGATGTTAACTGTGAGGGAAGTTGTGTGTGTTGGGAGGAGGTGGTGTCTGGGAATGCTCTGTACTTTCTGCTCAAATTTGTAGTAAACCTAAAATTTCTCTAAAGTATTAAGTCTATTTTAAAAATATATATAAATTATATGTAATAACTTGCGTGGAAAAAATTTTAAAGTAGAAATATATATAAATATAGATTTATATACATATATATCTCCATTATATATACATGGTACATTATATAGACATTATATTAAGATTATATGTAAATCTTCATACAAACCTCTGATAATGAAAGTTCTGGGTAAATAATCATGTTTTCATATAAAGGCCAATTGCCTTTTAGGAAACTTTTACTACATGATGTTGTGATCCCTTTGTAGGAAAGTATCCTTTTCCTCCCAGTCTCACTCAGAATATACGATGTAGAGATTTTACTTTTAACGTCCAATTCATGGAATAGCTTCCATGCTGCACTAGGAGAAAAACGCTGTACTCTGAGTCCAAATCTTTACATTATGTCCCAGCACTTGCCCAAGCTGCATGACCTTACATCAAGCATTTGACTGCCCTGAACTTCAGTATTTCTGATTACAAATCAAAACAACCAAAAAAAGTAATTCCTGCTCTTCCTGGAGTTATTGTTGTAAGCTTAAAGTAAAACCAGGAAATGAAAATGAGGCACAAATAAAACTTTGATGGCATTTGTAGTAATAGTTCAAAGAATTGACACATTCCAGAGAGGTAAGACTTCCTTCCCCACCTTCTACTTCACCCAACCCAAGAGTAAATTGCTGTGAAT
The DNA here is from genome assembly GCF_003255815.1 of Theropithecus gelada. Classification (NCBI taxonomy): domain Eukaryota; kingdom Metazoa; phylum Chordata; class Mammalia; order Primates; family Cercopithecidae; genus Theropithecus; species Theropithecus gelada. The sequence goes on along the minus strand of NC_037685.1, from coordinate 15,088,911 downwards.
AACCTTGCAACATGAATCCCAGGATGATAAACATCCCTAACATTATTGATCCCTGAGATGTAAGCCCCTCCAGGCATTGATCTTTTACGTATCTCTTCCCCATACTAATGCCTGCTTGCTCTTCCATAATCAATTTTCCCAAGTTCCCACTACCAAAACTTCTCCTAAGCCACCTAGAATCTCTATTCCCAAGTAAACAAACTCTCTTTCTCTCTACCATTTTGCCTCCAGTCTTCTCAACTACAATTTATTTTGCACATCTTACATTTTTCAAGGTCAGGGGCACTCTCTCATTAATGACGCTCTTTCACTCTCCTGTAAAAATCTTAATTTCTTTGAGACTCATGTCATTGAATTGCAGTGCCTAGTATTATGGCCTTCATACTGCCAAATCCTGAAGACTTTTCTCAGTCCTATCTTACTGATCCTCTCAGTTGTATTCTACACTGGTTACCATGTTCTCATTGAAACTATTGATTCTCTTGCCTTTGGTAGCATTTCTTCCTCCTCGTGTCCTTCACTCTGTCCATCTCTGATTGTCAGCTACATTGTGCTGTCTACCCCTTCAAGACTGTACTTCCCAGACCTCTATCTTTATTCCACTATGTCTCCTGCACACACTTATCTTGGATTATCTTGCCTACCATCGTTGTCTTATCAATATCTAGATGAGGATTTCTCTATTTCTGAATTTACCTCTGAACTTCAGGTTGGTAAAGTCATTGTTTGTAGACTATGTCCAAGTGGATGACTCAGAAGATTATCAAAATCACCTTTAAATACCCAAACCCTTTATGTTCCTTGACAAATCCTGCTTCTCTTACTACATTTTTTATTTTAGAAAATGGTGGCATCATCTATCAAAAACCAGCTTGAGATCAAGAGTTCAAGACCAGTATGGTCAACACAGTGAAATTCCATCTCTGCAAAAAAAAAAAAAAAAAAAAAAGCTTTACAAAAAAAAAACAAAAAACAAAAAAAGGTTGCCTATAGAGGTATCTTAAAATTTAGCTCTGAAATCTTGCAGATGAGAATTACAATTTCATTTCTATCACTTACCTACTACATGACCTTGAGTAAGATATTTATTCTCAATAATGCCAGTATCCTGGAAAACTGTTGTTACATATATTTTCCTATGACCACTGTGTTATTGACAAAAAGGCAGAAAATGAGTGAGCTTCACCCTACTTAGAAGAAAGCAGCCCAAAAGAACATCACCCCACTGTGAACCTCCAAGGCAGATAAGCAGTCCTGCCCACATTCTGCATCTCACTGTGCTATGCCTGTTCTTCTTCACAGGACAAGTCAAATCAGAGTTTCATGAAATGCAAACAAGCTCATCTACAAATCAAGTAGACAATGCTGGAAACTGCTGATTTGTCTAGGTCGAAAGGCACCATCATGCTTGTCAGATGGAAAGAGGCTCTTGTGAAAGAGAGGCACATTTGCCTGAAATGGTCATTTCATCTTCCTAGAGTGCCACTTCCTAGAGTGCTACTCTTTGCAGCAGCTTGTGTTTCTGGAGAACCTGGCTTATAACCAACTGAATGGTTATAGTGGCTGACGACGTTTATCTAGGTCTAAGAAATCATTTCTTGGACTTTAAAAAGACTTATACGCCAGAGGATAAGGCCTTCAGTCTAAGCCATTAACATAATAATTATTGAGAAAAAAATCTTCAAAACGCCAAAGGATATTGAAGAGATATTGAAAATAACACAATAAATCTGCCTTCCCTAGGGTACTAATTAAGTGTCTTTTGGTTGCAGTTAGACAACAGACACTGACTCTGCCTAGATGAAGTGTAGTTAGAATCTATTGAAAGAATGCTGCAGTTTCTCAAGATGTTGCAGAAGAAATTGAACAAAAAAGATTTAGGAAAAAAAGGAATTAAGGTACCTCTGGGAATCTCAGTGCAGGATTTCAAGGACAGGTTTATTGCTAGAAAACTACCACTAAAGTGATTCAGCTCTAATGAATCAGTCACAAAGCCTCACTGTTTTTATATTTTCATCTTTTCAAAGAGAATGTGTGGCCCAGTTTGTATGAAATCCCCAGTCCTAGCTCAATTAACTGAGGTCAAAGGTCAGATCATATATTATAGAAACAATTCCCAAAGAAAGGAGGAAGTGTCAGGAGCTGAAGATCTGAAGAACATTATCTATGACTGAGTTTTCCAGCATTAAAACAAATCACTTCATTTACAACTAATACAATAGGAGAAAAAAAAAGAGAACAAAAGTTCTTATTGAGTTAGGCAACACAAATAAATATATATATATATTTTTTAATAGAAAGGAAAGGCCAGGTGCTGTGGCTTACACCTGTAATCCCAGCACTTTGGGATGCCAAGACTGGAGGATAATGAGGTCAGCAGATCGAGACCATCCTGGCCAACATGACAAAACCCCGTCTCCAATAAAAATCAATAAAAATACAAAAATTAGCTGGGTGTGGTGGTGCATGCCTGTAATCCCAATCATTCAGGAGGCTGAGGCAGGAGAATCCCTTCAACCAGAGAGTCAGAGGTGACAGTGTAGACAGGAAAACATCTTTCTTGGTGCCAGTAAAGTATGAAGTCTTTTGAAGATAGAAAGAATTCTGGAAGGCAGTATGCTCACCACTATACCACCAAACTAGTTCAACCATTATGGAAAACAGTATGGCAATTCCTCAAGGATCTAGAACTAGAAGTACCATATGACCCAGCCATCCCATTACTGGGTATATACCCAAAGAATTATAAATCATGCTGCTATAAAGACACATACACACATATATTCATGGCGGCACTATTCACAATAGCAAAGACTTGGAATCAACAATCCAAATGTCCATCAGTGACAGACTGGATTAAGAAAATGTGGCACATATATGCCATGGAATACTATGCAGCCATAAAAAAGGATGAGTTTGTGTCCTTTGTAGGGACATGGATGCAGCTGGAAACCATCATTCTCAGCAAACTATCGCAAGAACAGAAAACCAAACACCGCATGTTCTCACTCATAGGTGGGAACTGAACAATGAGACCACTTGGACTCGGGAAGGGGAACATCACACACCAGGGCCTATTATGGGAAGGGGGGAAGGGGGAAGGATTGCATTGGGAGTTATACCTGATGTAAATGATGAGTTGATGGGTGCAGCACACCAACATGGCACAAGTATACATATGTAACAAACCTGCACATTGTGCACATGTACCCTAGAACTTAAAGTATAATAATAAAAAAAAATTTTTTTTTAAATTCTGAAATTGAAATTTTTTGATACCAGAACTGAAATCAAATGATAGAAAAATATCTCAATGTGGCAGATAGTTTTTCTCTGCTTCTTCTCCATGAATGTGGTAAAGACAGCCAGCCACTTACCAAAAATCTTCCCTACCCTTCCACATTATGGAGCTGCTGCAGACAAGCAGGGGCAAAGCCATTTATCAGGAGCACTCACATCTATCTACATGGGGCCTCATCTCTGGTTCTTACCAACAGAGGGGAAGTGGAAATGTGTGTGTTGCTCTCTCACAGACATTTATGAAGCAGATGCGCCTTTTCCATGTGCTCTTCCATGTCTGCTGGCTGACTCCAGAGAATGGGCTGAACCAATGGAAGGAGCCAGGGATTCTTAAATACCTCATGGAGAAAAGTCATCACCAGCCAAGAACAATTTCATAAATGAGAAATGAATTTCTTTTTTTTTTTTTTTTTCTTTTTTGAGACGGAGTCTTGCTCTGTCGCCCGGGCTGGAGTGCAGTGGCCGGATCTCAGCTCACTGCAAGCTCCGCCTCCCGGGTTTACGCCATTCTCCTGCCTCAGCCTCCCAAGTAACTGGGACTACAGGCGCCCGCCATCTCGCCCGGCTAGTTTTTTGTATTTTTTAGTAGAGACGGGGTTTCACCGTGTTCGCCAGGATGGTCTCGATCTTCTGACCTCGTGATCCACCCGTCTCGGCCTCCCAAAGTGCTGGGATTACAGGCTTGAGCCACCGCGCCCGGCCAAGAAATGAATTTCTACTTGTGTTAAGCCACAAAAATTTGGAGGTCCCTTTATCACAGCAGATAGCTTAACCAGCACAGAATTTGCTTTCAAAAGAGGTTTAAAAAGCAGCAACACAGCAGATACTGTGTTGGATGACAATCCCTGGATTTAGCAAGTCGTTGGAAGAAAGAGATGAGTTCAGACAAGAATTGGCTGTTTTGGAAGGCAAGGGGCAGGGAAGTTTATAAAATCTGAGTACTGAGTACTTCCAAACCTCAAAAGGCAGAAGATAACATTTAAAAGAACTTTGAAAAACAAAACCCTGTTAAGACTTTTCAATTGAACAGAGTTTAGCCTTATGAAAAACAGTTAATTAGGGGTGTTGCCTTGTAATCCAAAACTGTCATTGCAGACAGGTTCCAGATAGCCACCATTACAATGTGAAAAAGGCTTAAGCCCTAAGAATCAAAGAAATAATGGGTATTACAGAGCTATATTGAGGAAAGTACTTAGGGAAGTGGGGAGAATTCCTGGCAATGGAATTGTTTAGAAACAAACAAAAGCGGATGCTTGGTCAAAGAAACCACAAGCATATCATCAAACAGCCTTAGACTGTTAAGGCTTTCAAACAGCTTATGGGAATTCCCCACCACCACCACTACCCCCATTGCCCACTCAAACTTGAATGACTGGAAACTGGCTGGTGCCTTGAGCAAATACAAAGTATAGTATGCTCACCAATATCGATTGTCAAGAGTGCCCTGGGAGATAATACACAAGAGGATGGTGCTGGTGGCCATGGAGAGGAATAAACAAGAGTTCTTCCCAAACTTAAGGGTGAGTACCTAAATCAGGAACTTCCTCTTTTGGCTGAATCCTGCCCAAAAGGATCCCATTGTTGTTGCAGAAATTACTGTGTTTACCAGTTCTCCCTTTTCTGAAGTAGGTGGCTGCACTCAGCCACTGTACATGCTATATGTGAGTCTATAGTGTGGTGTTAGGAGATAAGGTAACATCAGGTATTGGGGAGCCACCTCTGGATCTGATGAAGGTGATTGATATTGTCAAAGATACTGAATTATAAGACAGATAAAAAAAGAAAATTGGAAATTGGGGTAATCTTCCTAGAGAAGGAAGTAAATCTGCTATATGTAGAAAAAAAGGTACCAAAAATGTTTGGTAGCCAGAGGCGAAGGCTCTGAAGAAGATGGTTAATTGGCAGGCGAAACACTGTGTTCCCCTTGCAGCCAACATTTCCCTTTTATGTGGCCACGTGACCGGTTTTTAATCAGTGGGTGGGAAAAGAAACAATGCCTGTGATTGCAGGCTGAGGTTTTGAAGAAGCCAGTATAGATTCCCAGTGTTTACTTTTACTTTAGCCAGCTTGATACAAAAGACCAGGAGTCCCCAGGGGATAGATGAGCCATAAAGTGGAAGGTGACCATGTCCCTGGATTCTCACAAAGAGGAAAGATGTACAAAAAGCAGGAACACCCACTTAGGCAATTACATAGAGAAAAATCTGCTTCTATTGAGCTAATTGCTGAGATCTAGGAGGTAGATTGTTTATTTACTTGTCTCATCATCTAGAATTTGTGTGATTTATGCTTCAACATAAAAGGAAAACACACGCAGATTTACTCTGTTGCCCCATAAAGCACTCTACAAAAATGATAGAAAATAGAAAAATAAACAAACACAAAAAAGAGAAGATGACAGAAGTGAAGAGATGCCAACAAGATTTGGAAAACATCTGACTTAAGCAAGCTGAAGAATTATCATGAAAATCCATGCCATTAAGCATTAAAACAATTCAAGAATTAGAGACAAAAGATGCTTTTGAAGACAGATATGGAAGAAAGATCGAAGACAGTTTATTGGAAATCTGTGGAAAGAGCATCGGACACTGTCCAGCTGCCTCTTTTACTTAGGCAGGGACTGTGGGTCAATCCCAGGGACTCAGGACATACTAGGAGCAACTGAGAGGGGAACGTCATTCTTCAAACAGATTTGAACAATGAGAGCCCTTCCTGCCACCCAGCCTCCTTCCTCTGATTCAGCTCCGAGGGACAGCCGGCCACCACATCTGTCCCAGTGTACCCTGTCCCCATGCCCATCAGAAGTTAGAGAGACTCCTCCTGAGGAAACCGCCAGCTGGTCAAGCGAGGGTCCTCACACCAACTGGCCATTTTTAATCCCTCAGGGGAATGAATGGTTCCACGCAGTCACAAAACAACCCTTAATCAATTCCACCAAATATACAAAGAGCTTCCACTCAGTTTTGAAGGCCTCTGTCTTAAATAGGAACATATACCCAAGGTTCCCTCGACCCTTTAGGAAAGCCTCCAATATGAATGAGAAGGACCATGACAAATGAATAGTTACGAGAGGCTCAAAAGAACAGAAAAAATATGAAGAAAATATTCAGCATATAAAAATTAAATTGAGGTCTTCAGAGAAATGAAGAGATACAGTGCATTTGTGAAAAAAAGAAAAAGGAGATTCTGAAAGAGAATGTTCAGAGAACAAAAGAGAGTTCTTGGATATGAACAAAAAGATGGCAGAAATAAAGAATTCAATGGCAGACTTGGAAAATAAAGTTGAGGGGAACATCCCAGAAAGTAAAACAAGGCAACAGAGGTGGGAAATGGAAGACAGAGGATTGGAAAATTAGAGAATGAGTCCAGGAGGCCTATCACCTAATCTGTAGGTGTTCCAGAGAGACCAGACACAACCGTGGGGAGAAAGTTGCAAGGTACATAATAAGTTTCGACGAACTGAAGAGAATGAATGTCCAGATTGAATAGGCACAATAATAAAAAAAAAAAAACCTAAATAAATAAACTTTTAAAAAGCACCCTGTAGCACTCTGGGGATAAAGAGATCTTGAAAGCTTTGAGAGAGAAAAAAAATGCTTGCAAACAAGAAGCAGATGGCAATAGAGCAGTGAAAAGACTGCAAAGAAATGCTTTCAAAATTCTGACAGACAAATGCATTTCAACCTAGATTTCTGAAATTAATCAATTCAGAATGAGGGGTGAATACAGTCATTGTCAGATATGCAAGAACTCAGTTTTTTCCTCCACACATTTTTTTTTTCACCAGGGCCCTGCTGAGGAATATTTCCCAGCAAAATGGGGGATTAGGCCAAGGAAAAGAAGATTTACGCTAAGAGGCATAAATGAGCCAACACAAGAGATAATAAAGAAGAAAGCTAAAATATTAAAAGGCAATAAATAATCCCACAGAACTATCAACTTAACAGCCTCTAATAAAAATCCTGGAAGTCAGCCCTTCTAAAGTTGGTATATAAAGCTAGATGGCAAGAGTGCTAGAAGTAAACAAAACTTTTTTAAGAGTTGGAAAGGATTTCTGATATCGTCTACTTTTTCATTTTATATGTGAGATTCAAAGAGGTCAAGTCACCTACTTTCTTGGCAGATATATTTCGTTTGCTCAGAAACCATTGCAGAGAAACTTAGATGCACATAATTAAGAAAGGGATAAGAGCTGTAGTCTGGAGTGGAGAAAAACTCCTTAAAGCATGCCTTCCTCCCTTTTTTTCACAGACCAGTTTGGCTCTGGGCCAAATCCAATTCCCATTTGCAGTTTATTTCTGCCCATTTACTCTGGCATCAGATGATTTGTTTTTAGCTAAACTACTGTATAATCACATTGCTTTTATTGTATAGCTTTTGCAGCAGTAGCTATAAATTTGGGGCAAATTTGTGTTATCCTTTCAAAAATAATAATTGGCTTCTCTCAATTTACAATGCATTCTATTTTTATCCTGATGAATTTTATCACCCATAACATATATGCAGCTTTGGAGAGAATGCAAAGATTTCTTGCAGACCAATAAACTCTTTCATCTGGCTGTTGTTTGTAATTGTTGAACACGTGCTGCATAAATCTACTTCTCTTAGGACAGCCATACTCCCAGCTATTTTCATTTTAAAACTGATATTTTACTCATTTTTTCCATCCTACCTGGATTACTGTTTTCATGAATCTTTCTCCTCACAAAAGTACTGAGGCTTAATGAGAAGATCCTATCCTGGATAGATCTACTCTGAGATTATATGTATGGGACACTTTCCTATATACTGCTGGCCAGATGGATTATTTCTAATCTTTTATTAATAAATTAATTTCATATTTCACCTGCTCAGAAAGACCTATTCAAAAAATAGGCAAGGTGACTCTGAATGTCCTGGTATGTCCTTTTTTTTTTTTTTTTTGAAGCTCTTAAACTTTCATTTAACTTTTGCTAAATTTATCTTTTCAAGTTAAAAATGTGCTTCGAAAAGACATAAGAAGATTATTATGCCCCATATTATGATCTTTTAGTAATCTTTATGAGACAAGCATGTGATTTATTAACCTCTTTTAATTTCACACTGATTTTAAAAAGATCATTTTCTACTATTGCTTAGTTCTTTAAATATAACTGACTGGTATTCAAAGGGAAGCATCACTTTTAGAATCCGAAGATGATGACAAAGACCTAAGGATATCATCTTCAAGCCGAAGCAGAAATAATATCAAACTAAATTAACATAATCCCTCACATTTCTGTAGTGATATATAGTTTTCAAAGCATTTTCAGACATATTATTGTATTTTATATTCACAACCACCTTGTCAAGTAGAAAGAAGTGAGATCACTATCTGCATTTTGCAAATGGAAAAAACAGAGACTTAAGTTACCTGCCTCAACCAAAACTACACAAGGAATGAGTGACAGAGCAGGGCTTTGAAGTCTAATCCCTTGGTTTTACATTCATGTATGAGTGTGTTGAGGTGAAACAGAACTCTTAAGTAGAAGTCTGCGGGAGCTTATTTATAAAATGCCATTAAAAATCTTTGAAAATCTACATAAGAAATCGTTAAACTTTTCACGACTTGACAAAGGTAAATGTCTTATAAGAAAAGTGTCATTAAAGGATACATCTATTGTCTAGAATAAAGGTGACACAATTATACTTCAAACATAATTTCCTCATAAATATAAAAAAGCTTTCCAAAACATATTTTTATTCAAAAATAGCTTTTTCATTGCTTTTATGTTTTAGTTTTGCAAATTCTGATTGACTTATTCACTTGTAAAATTGTAAACATTTTGCATTTTTCTAATCATAATGAGGATATCAATACTTTGTTTTCAATTACTGTTATATTGTACATATTTTTAAGCTATTGTTGTACTATTATAAACATTGTAATGACCATAATGTAAAGAAAGTCTTTTCCATTTTTTGAAAACCATCAAAATAGGACCGGTGGTTCAAAAAGTATGAATATTTAAAGGCTCATGATACAGATTTTCATGATGCTTTTCAAAAATTATAAAATTTAAATATTAATTAGCAGTGTGGGATCCCACCTCTTTCACCACATTCCATGCTTTCAATTGCTCAGCCAAAAACCTCGAAGGCATTCTTGACTTCTCTTATCCACAAATCTTGTTGAATCTGCCTTCAAAATGTCAAAATGTTTCCAGAATCTGACCCTCACTCAACACGTTTATCTGACCTCTCTTCAGGTTTTTCTGCTTCTACCTGTCCACCTCTTAGAGTCTATTCTCATTTCATCTGCTGTCCATTGAGCTGACAGAACGTGTAGGGGGATTGAATCAAAAAGACCAACTCTGAGGCTACAGTAATTCAGGTGGGAGATGCTGATGGCTACGGATCAAGGTGATGGTACTAGGGGTGGTGATCAGTAGTTAGCAATGAATATGCTGAATATATTCTGAAAGTGGAGCCAAAATAATGTTCTAATGGATGAAGGTGAGATGTGAGAGAAAGGTATGTGTTCAAAATGTACATTTGGGAGTCGTTGACATATAGAGAGTACTTAAGGCTATGAAATGGGTGAGATCAAGAAAGTAACGATTAATAAATAAGAGAATCATGAACTAAGTCTCAGGGGTCTTTATTATTAGGGTAGAGGGAAAGCGAAGGAATCAGCCAAGGAGCCTGAGGAAGAGTCATCAAAAAGATAAGAAAACAACCAGGTGAGTATGGTGTCCTGGAAGCCAAGTGAAGAGAGGAGTAAATGATCAACTGTTAACCAATCCTGCTGAAAGGCCAAGTAATACGAAGCTGAGAATTCAGCAGTGAATTAAATAATATGACCTTAAGGCCTTGACAAGAGCAACTTTAATAGCATGACTAAGAAAAATGTAAGGCCTGATTGAGATAAATGCAAGACGGAATGGAAGGGAGAATATGGGGTCCATTAGCAGAGACAAGGGTTTTTTTGTTTGTTTTGTTTGTTTTTCAGACAGAGTTTCACTCTTGTTGCCCAGGCTGGGGTGCAATGGTTTGATCTCAGCTCACTGCAACCTCCACCTACTGGGATCAAGCAATTCTCCTGCCTCAGCCTCCCAAGTAGCTGGGATTATAGGCATGTGCCACCATGCCCAGCTAATTTTATATTTTCAGTAGCAACAGGATTTCTCCATGTTGGTCAGGCTGGTCTTGAACTCCAAACCTCAGGTGATCCACCCACCTTGGCCTCCCAAAGTGCTGATATTACAGGCGTGAGCCACCGGGCCTGGCCAGAACCAAATTTTTATAGAATTGTGCTGCAAAGCAGAGAGAAGTAATGGACTGGGGAGGGAAGAGAAGTTGAAGGAAGGTGGTTTTATAAAATTTTTTAATGAAAGAAACAATAGCATATTAATGAGTATGATCCAGTTGTGTGAGTAAAAAGATTGAGATTTTTGTGAGATGGAAGGAGTGATGCAAAATGGGATCCAGTCAACAATGTCGACAGATTGGCTTTGAATTTAGACTGGGGCATTAAAGTTTCCCTGTGGCTACAGGCAAGAACACGAGATGTGGCAGATACTGGTATTAGATAGATGGATGCAAAAGTCTATGGAGGGTCTCTTCTGATTTTCTAATCAATTTAGTAAGGTGGAAAGCAAGGAGGGAAAGATGGGGGTAATGTGTTTCAAGTTTAAGGCAAAACAAGAAGATAGTAAATCATCTAGGAAAGGAGGAGGGTGAATGATAACTCCTGGGAGTATAAAGCCTCTTACAAATGCCTGGTGACACTGAGTGCATTTGAGGTTCATTATCACTGATTTAAAATCAGACTAGCCCAAAAAACCCTCTTACAAATGCCTGGTGACATTGAGTGCATGTGAGGTTCATTCTTACTAATTTAAAGTCAGACCAGTCCAGGAAGATGTGTTTTTCCCTCCAGCTACATTTAGTTGCACGAGTGCAGGTGTGGAATGTGAAGACTTGAACTGAATCAGCCTTGTGATTTTGCCAAGCAAACACAGAGAAAAATAAAAAAGAAGGGTAAGAGACTTTCAGATGTAGTCAACTGAGTGATCATAATGACTGACGATAGGATTTCACCAAACTAACAAGTAGGGAGAGGACATCAACGGATAAGGAACAAGGAAAGACTGAGATCAATGAACTGGAGATCCTGGTTGGATCAAAGGATCATCGAAGTTGGGGTTCTGGATAATGTAAATCGGGAAAATAAGAGATAGTAGTCAGTCAGATGCATGCAATTGAGTTTGTGGGACAGTTGTAGTTATTTGGCAATAACAAGATCTTGATCACATCTAGCATCTGATCAAAACCCTCTGGTGGCTTGCCTTTGCAAATAAAGTAAAAGCGACAGCTGTGCAATGGCTTCAAGACATTCCCTTCGTCCTTCTTCTCATCGTTTGCCCCTGCACCTCACCTCACTGCCTTTCCAACTTCATCTCTTAATATTCCCTATAATTCATTCCACTCCAGCCACTCTGACCTCTGTGATGCTCATTGAGACATATTCCTACCTTGAGATCTTTATGATGATTGTTTGCCCAGATTCCCCATGGCTTCTTCCCTCCCATCTTTCAAATACCCGAGTGTCACTGTTTCAATAACTTCCCTGACCACCCTAATTAAGTTCATAACTCAACCCAGGCCCTAGCTTTCCCTGTCCACCTTCCCTGCTTTCTTTGCTCTATATCACTTACTGCCTTCCAATAATACTACACTATACACTTCGTTATTGCCCATCTTTCTCCCACTGGAATACGAATTCCATGAAGACAGATTTTTGTCTATTTTAATTACAACTTTTTTCTCAGCACCTAGCATAGAGTAGGGACTCAATACATATTGAATAAGTGAATTGCCTTTATTCATTCTTATTACCTAAAATTTGTCTTAATAGGTATAAATGTCATTGTGTTCTTCAATTTTTTTAGCAGATTTTCCAGAATTGCCTGTATATTATTTGGATTTGAAAAAAAATGCCGCTTAGGAAAAAACCAGTCTTATAGTTTATAAATTGTAAAAATAACTTGTAGGAAGATATCACATAATATAGATGTAGAGATATAGTATAGATTAATATCCACTATTATGAAACACTCCCAAGGAGCTGAGTTCCATTCAAAGGGGTAGTTACAGTGAATTTTGGGGTCATTTTGATATATTAATCTTATAATTGGAATCTAAAATGTGTGTTGATAGTATGGGCTTCCTGTAAAAATTTAGTATGTTGCTCTGAGACTTCAAAGAAATATGATTTATGAGCTGATACTGGACAAAAAAAAAACACACACAAAGTTATAACAAAGTATATACTTCCAATTAAGAAAAAGTAAACATAGGTGAAACTTTTTTCCTTCATATTACAAGTATCTTTGTTATCTGTAGCCAGTGTGCACATTGCTGTGTTCCAGTGATAACCTGTGCCACCAAAAGTCTATTTATGCGATAATTATCTCACTGTAGCTGATACTGGAGAAGGTCACCTTGAAAACTAAATTTGAGAGGAAATAAATGTTTTATCAAAGTAAGTCTAGATCCAAAAGACAAAAAAAAAAAAACCCTATACACAAATACTGTAATCTAGTTAGTAAATGTGTTTCTCACAGAGGCATAAATTAGCAATTCTGAAACTACTTTATATGTATACTAGGATTGAACAAATCAGTAAGTATATTATCAGCACTGCTAGTCAAATTTCTTACTGACAGGAAAGGAAGTTACAAATAAGAAAAGGAAAAAGGACTCAATTTTGTTGGATTGGGATGAGAGGTAAAGGTATAAACATGAATTTCAATACATGTACAGACAGATACAGAACTAAATACAGATGCATGTGTATGCATGACTTAGTATACATATATATATTTCCTAGTTTTGTCCACTGAAAGGACAAAGAAGCAATGATATCTTAACAGCAACAAATATACCTGGCCCTCAGATCTTGGTTTCCAAACACCATTCTCTAATAAAGGAAATCAGGATGTTTTAGAGAAGTGGTTGATCCCAGGACTGGGGCAGAGAAAATACAATCGATTCTAGACACAGCGAGCAATCTAAAGGGACTCCTAATAGTCAAAATAGAGAAATCAGAGCTGCAAAATCAATGGTAACATTGAACTAAGACCCACAGAATAAAATACATATCCATAAATGCATATTTATTAAAAAACTGAATACATAAATAAGTAGGAGAGAGTATACCTCTCTTCACTTCTTCACATCCAGCCACTGTCACTTTCTCTCTCTCGAGGCAGCACGCACTACCTTCAGGTACTCTCATCCCCCAGCACTTCCTAAAAGTCTTCCGCAGTGTCTGGAGAATGAGCAGAAAAATCCAATAGAGCCCTGCCCCCAAGTAGGCTGCCTTCTCTCCTTAGGAAGGTTGCTAGCTCTGCATCCCCAGTCATATCAAGCCATCCAGGGAACTACAGGCTGGTTTTATCAATTTCTTTTTATCTTATCCAAGTAGCATGCATAGCGTTTAGGGTGCTCACCCATGAGGTGGACTGGACAGATTAAGTTAGAGAAAAGGAAGAGAGGAAACTTACACTCTTACTGCTAACTATTTGCAAGTTACCACTCTCCTTTGTGCAATTATTTTTCTTCCAAGGCCAGAAAATGGCTGTAGCCTCCATTTGATTTTCTCTTATGCTTCCCTGTATTCTCATCTGATCCACTGGTCAATGAAGAATGATACTTTTCCATCGTCACACTCATCCTATAGCAAAATCAAGGATTGCCCTTATTCAAACCCTCCCTCCATGCCCCTCTCAGCCAAGGACCAAATTGCCACAGCTTCAGATTCACACAGAGGTATTCTCCATCCAGATCTTTTCTGAAGGAGCTGTCGTTAGAACAGCGTGTACCTCAGAGTGCATAACAGCAGTGGCACATAATTTACCAGAACAAACACAGAAAATAACTGTGGAGTGTCCAATCGAGTGGGTTAATGGAACAAAGACATATGGCTATGAACTGACTAATGAGCTTGAAGAAGTACAGGGAGTCTGAGCTGCAGGCCCGAGACTCCAGCAAGGCCGAAGGGTGGAAAATGAGTCTTTTTTGCTTTGCTACAAAGAGTCACAAGCTGATCACTGGAAGCAGAAAATCACCATTCCACAAGAATACAGATTTTAGTGAGCATCTGAATGGCTGGCATTAACCCACCCCCAGAGCAACAGCCAGCAGTAACAGATTGTCCCAACAGCCAGCCAAGATTTCCAGCCAAACATGAGAATCAGAGAGACTCATTTCTCATATTTTCTCTAATTGGACAGGATATTAAAACACTTCAGCAATGTCTTTGAAGAACAATCATTGTTGTTATTAATTTTCGTTGCACCCAACACCCTGTCAAGCATTGTAAAATTATTCTGTCTTGGAGGGAACTGCTTTAGAACACTTTTCCTTTTCTCTATGCAGGTTAAATGTATTGCCCAAGGTTACAGAGCACACCATCTCTGGAAGCAGGATTAAAGGGGTTCACTCTTGAACTCTTGGTCCACTGCATTACATTTAACACCAAGTCCATGCTTTTCCAAGAAAAGCAGCATTGAACTTATTCCAAAATTCAAGAATATAGCATTTTTAAAGAGTAGCCATAGTTAGTGTAACATACCAAACAACTACATTTTGTCTGACAGTCACATTTCTCTAAGGTTCCTCATAAAATCATTTATCTAAAAAGTTTCAGCTTCCTGCTGAATTTGAATAAAAGGCTATGCAGAAATTCTAAAACGCAATGGTGTTTTGGATTCTTGGCAGCTGGCTCTTTTGCCTATTACCTAGTGTCTACCCGCCGGATGGGAACTGGGATGAATTTACCCCACCCATCAGTCATGTCATAAAGGCATCTGGTCTTCAAGAGTATAAAGGGATTTGAGTCTTCATTTTATGCTTCTTCAACCATGTTGTACAGAGGTAGGCAGATGGTCTTTTACAGCAAAATGACCACATATCTATATAGTGTCTTCTGTTATCAGACATTCTATTCCATGTTGCAGGATGAAAATCATAAAAACTGTCCCAAATGTATGTTCTCATGCCTTTAAAATATGGTCAGATCAAAATTGTATTGCTTTTGGACAAAACTCTAAATCAGAAAACAGATAACATGCAAACTTTGAATTAGTATGAAGTTAGATTGTGTTTCCATGCATGAAAATAGCATTCCTCATCTGGTTATGTTTATGGCTTTATCAGATAAGTATAGCTCCACAGAAATGCCCTTTTGGGTGTAAAATGACTTATGCTCCCTACATGTTTCTTCATAGCAGATGCTGTATCCTGCCCTCCATTGAAAGCCCTAGCTCACCTCATGCAAATGTTTGTTGGTAAACACATTTTTGGCTCAGTTTTTACAAAATAAGAACCTATTTACATTTACAAATGTGGTTGCATCAAGAAAAGAAAATATTCAAGAGCATTAATTCTTAGCACTTTGGGGGAAATCTTATTCTTTCATAATGCATTTTCAGATCATCTGCTTTTACCAGGGGTCATCTATTACATCTGCCATTTTTTATTTGAGACAATGGAATAATTTGGCACATCCCTAGGTGCTTCTGGGTCACCACCTTCATGTTATTTATCTTTATCACCATAATTTTTCTCCCAGGATACTAATCGTCTGTAAGAAGTTAAAGTTAAAAGGTTCTAGTTCTGACTCAAGATTCCACCAAAAAATTCTGATATTCTATTCCTTATAGATGATGTAATACACATCAACATATTGATCTTATCCAGACTGACTTCCCTCACACAATTTCTTTTTTTATTATTATTATTATTATTATACTTTAAGTTCTAGGGTACATGTGCATAACGTGCAGGTTTGTTACATATGTATACTTGTGCCATGTTGCTGTGCTGCACCCATCAACTCGTCAGCACCCATCAACTCGTCATTTACATCAGGTATAACTCCCAAAGCAATCCCTCCCCCCTCCCCCCTCCCCATGATAGGCCCCGGTGTATGATGTTCCCCTTCCCGAGTCCAAGTGATCTCATTGTTCAGTTCCCACCTATGAGTGAGAACTTGCGGTGTTTGGTTTTCTGTTCTTGTGATAGTTTGCTAAGAATGATGGTTTCCAGCTGCATCCATGTCCCTACAAAGGACACAAACTCATCCTTTTTTATGGCTGCATAGTATTCCATGGTGTATATGTGCCACATTTTCTTAATCCAGTCTGTCACTGATGGACATTTGGGTTGATTCCAAGTCTTTGCTATTGCCCTCACACAATTTCTTTCTCCCTCCTCCTTATCCTGAGATACTTAAATAAGGATGATTGTATTTTCTCTTTCCTTCTTAGAAGATTAATTTTTAGGGAAGTCTTTATGTTAATCAAATTAATTATTTGCTATTTTTATTATATAAATTATTCTGCATAGTAGACAATAAACACTTTGGATATATTATTTAATAATAACACAAAAGTCCTCATACTATCCCAATATTGCAAATGAGGGAACTAAGCCTTGCAGAATTGAAATGCTTTGTAATAAGCATGAGTTCTTAAGAAGGAGCAGTGGGGTTATGACCCGGATAACTCCAGAGCCTTGTGGGACACAACACAGCTCCTTCTTGAGCATTTCACTGTCAGCTCTCCATACTGCTCTTCCTGGCACCATGGGTGTTGTGCCCTGGAAGCTGCTGGTCATCATCTTGGTGGTTTCACTCCTCAGCTTTACCCCTTAAATCTGTCATGAGTATATCATTATCTGACTTCTGTATCTAGGGCTGAAGCACCGTATGTTTCAGGCATATTCTTTATAATTAAAGAATAAAGTTAGTGATGTATCAACACTTACTTTCTGAGGCATAAAAAGGGGAGTTCCAATTTTACCTGCAAAATGACTGTAATTGTGTGGTATTCTATATAAATATTTGCTTGTGTCACTGATAATAAAAACAGGATTCAAGAAGATCAAGATAGGTTACAGACAGCCAATAGATAATAGGTTCCTTTCCATATCCCAGGAAGACTACTTCCTGCATAGACCTCAGTCCTTTGACCCTATAGATGAGCCATTCCAGTGGCCTTTGGTCACTTGCTATGACCTCACACCCACTGGAGGAAACAGAACAAACGTACACCCACATGTGCAGTTTCTTGCCAAAAGGACTGTACAAATTTCTCAACTCACAAAGTTTACCAATATATATTTTACTCAGAAGAAATAGCATCTAAGTAGTCAAACAAAAATCTGATCCTTGAGAAAACTCTAAATGTCAATAATCACCTCCTCTAATAAACAACAGCTCATGGAAATTAAAGAAGCTGCTTATAAAAGACAGGCTGAAAATCATAGTGAATTGTCCGTATTCAACACATTTGCAGAAGCTAGAAGTGGCTGAAGTATCTTTCAAACGGATAATTTTGTTTTTAATATTCTCCTGCACTATAAAGGGTTCGAGCTTCTTCGGCCAGTATTCATAGATGTTTTGAATCACCACTCATTTGGTTTGCAAAAAGCCCAGACTTCTCCAAGGATTACCCTCCCCCGTATCTGAATGTCATCAGGGATGTTCACTTGTAACACTAATATTCCCCAGGCTCTGCCCAGTATCAGGTCATAACTAAAGGCCTCAAGTAATTAAAGCTGAACAAAGGAACCTCACGCTTTCTTATTTAAATTTAAGTTATGGGATATATGTGCAGGATGTGCATTATTTTCCTTTCTAATGCCAATTCCTTGGACTTTCCATCGTCTGCTGTCAGACCTCCAGTTTTCACAAGGTTCTCGGTCATAAAGAAACACTTTCTTCTCCAAATATTCAGCCTTGAAGAGGATTCCACAGTAGAGAGACTTGGATGCCCATCCATCAGGATCTTGTCATTTCTATAAGGAGGTGAGCAATCTGGGGTGCTGCATCAGAGGGTGGTCAAGCGCGGCCCTGCACTACAGTTGGAATTATTGTTTATTCTGGTCCATTCTACTGCAATTATCTGTACACACATGTGATTTTTCTCTCAAGAATCATATTGTACCTCCTTGAAACATGGATTTTTCAGCAGGCCTATCCGAATCCTTCAGCCATGGCTGGTATCTCTTACTCGGCCATGTTGGTAATGTCTTGTCTGCATATTTCTAAACTCTACATATAGGGCTCTAGCCAATTAGGGACAGTCTAGAGCTTTTCTTCTAAGAACGCTTTGTCATTTAAATGGCTTGTCTCCCAGAGTAGAAAGAGGAGTTCTAAGAGAGTATAATAACTAACTTCATGGGTCTATTTAAATTTCAGCCAAATGCCCTCCCCGTACTTCTAATAATTGACGATAACTAATGAAGTCATTGTAATTCACAAATATTACTTTGAGACAGAATTGTTGTCAATAAGTAATCAAAAACTTTTTTGTAATTAGGATTGGAGACACAGTTTTATCAAGAAAATCACATATAGCAAGAAAGAACACGTAAGGGAATGGATAAACACAATAATTAATATCATGTATTTACCTTCTCAGAATAATCAAAATTACTAGTAACGCCTCTATAAACTATTGGTAAATAATAGTTTAGATTAGAGCTGGAAATAGATTAGAAGTAGAGCTGGAAATATTCCAGAAATGTTTCTTGATGTTTCCTGTTCACCAATAACAAGTTTGTGTTCTCCCCTTTTTAGGATTTAATGTAATTTGCACGAATTTAATGCAATTTGTAATTAATTCATAATTAATTTTATTAATTGATTAATCATTTATATATCTACTTCTGGCAATGATAGACTGAGTAGTGTAGGCCAACTCTATTGCTCAACCAGAAATATTAAACCAAAAAATTGCTTAAAGGCATCAGAGTGTTAAGTTGGTGAGGACTATCTGGATAAAGAAATAAACCCAGGTTGTTGAGCCTGGCATTTGAGGCCAGGTATCTACAAGCATATTGGCCAATTCGAGAAGAGGTGCTGAAAGTAAAGTTACTGGCTGGGCGCAGTGGCTCACGCCTGTAATCTCAGCACTTTGGGAGACCAAGGTAGGCGGATCACCTGAGGTCAGGTGTTCGAGATCAGCCTGGCCAATATGGTGAAACTTCATCTCTACTAAAAATACAAAAATTAGCTAGGCGTGGTGGTGGACGCCTGTAATACCAGCTACTTGGGAGGCTGAGGCAGGAGAATTGCTTGAACCTGAAGGGCGAAGCTTGCAGTGAGCCGGGATTGAGCCACCACACTCCAGCCTGGGCGAGAGAGTGAGACTCCACCTCAAAAAAAGAAAGAAAGAAAGAAAGAAAGAAAGAAAGAAAGAAAGAAAGAAAGAAAGAAAGAAAGAAAGAAAGTTGCTAAAGCACTCTAGTGTTCTTTCAGAAACAAATATAAATTATTTCTGGAGGATGATATCATTATTTAAGATTTCAAAATTAATTACAAATTATAGATACAATATCCAGCATTCAATCAGAAATGGCCGGGTCCATGAGTAAACAAAGCAATGTGACTGCAAACTAAGAGAAACTCAAACAATAGGAACAGACTCAAAGAAGACCCAAATAATGGAGCTATCAGACATAGATTTTAAATATTGTTACCCTAGTCAAAGAATAAAAAACAAGACTGATGTTGGCTGGGCATGGTGGGAGGCACTTGTAACCCAGCATTTTGAGAGGCCAAGGCTGTAAGATAGCTTGAGTCCAGGAGTTCGAAACCAGTTTAGGCACATAGGGAGATTGCCCCTATGAAAAATAAAAACAATTAGCCAGGTGTGGTGGTGCACACCTGTAGTCCCAGCTACTTGGGAGACTGATGTAAAAGGATAGCTTGTGCCCAGTAAGTCAAGGCTACAGTGAGCAATGATTGCACCACTGCACTCCAGCCTGGGTAACAAAGTGAGACCCTGTTTTACCAAAAAAGTAAGAAAGAAAGAAAACGGAAAAAAAACGACTGGCTGGGCACGGTGTCTCATGCCTGTAATCCCAGCATTTTGGGAGGCCAAGGTGGGTACATCATGAGGTCAAGAGATTGAGACCAGCCTGGCCAACATGGTGAAACCCTATCTCTACTAAAAATACAAAAATTAGCTGGATGTGGTGGTACACATCTGTAGTCCCAGCTACTTGGGAGGCTGAGGCAGGAGACTCGCTTGAATCCAGGAGGTGGAGGTTGCAGTAAGCTGAGATCAGGCCACTGCACTCTAGCCTGGCAACAGAGCAAGACTCTGTCTCAAAAAGACTGAGGTTGGTGGTGGTAAACTAAAAGTAATAAATAAGAGACAAATAAAAATGCTAGCATTTTAAAATTAATAATGATAGTGAATCGTTTCATAGCACATTAGACAGTGTTGAAAAGAGAATAAGTCAAGTGGAAAATAAATAAGACATAAAAACACATAGTTTGCAGCATTGAGAGATAAGAATAGAAAAATAATACAATAAATAAAAAGCTTACAGGACAACAGTGTAACATGTATGTATTGAAGTCCAAGAAAAAAAGTAGGGGAGGGGAGAGGAAGAACTGGATAGAAACGATTTTTAAAAACCAAGCCACAGTTTCAAGAAACCCTACAAACTACAAACTGTATCAATACAAAGAGAAGCATACCTAGGTGCATAACTGTAAAACTGCTGTAAACCAAAGACAAAGATGAATTCTTAAAAGCAGCCACAGGAAACAAAAATTGCTATATTGTCTTAAAAGGAGAAGTAATTCATTCCCTAGGACTGATTTCGAAACGAAACAATAGGAACTAGAAAGTGCTAAAACTTCCAACATGGAATTCTATACATAAAAAAATAAAGATGACATTTTTAAAAATTAGACTAAAACTAAGATAATTTATCACCAGTGGCCTGTTCCGCAGAATATAACAAAGGAAGTTTTTTCAGGCAGAGAAGTGAGGCTGGAACTAGAAATACATTAATTAGGAGAATATTATGAGATTCTCAGTGGGAGATGAGGAGGACCTATGGGGAAAGGATTCTTTTGACACAGGAAATCTTGTATTAAAAGAGCTACATACACACATACATACACACACACACACATATACACACATACACACGAATACACCAGGATACCACAATACTAATAGAGGAAAGCAAGAGCTCCCAGGAGGTAAGGTGTGTACCACGGAGCCTTTAGTTATGCCTTCAGTAGAAACTCAGTTGGCCTATGAAAATTTCCTAATGTAATACACAGCATAGCTCTGCAGGGACATCCGGAACTTGCAGTTTGCAGAACTCATAATTAGCTTGGCTCAAATCCCACTTTCAGGATGCTAATGATGCATATTTCCCCTATTCCACAGCAATAAGGGCTTCCACTTCTAGCTCACTGATGAGTCGTACTTCCACCTTATTACCTGAAGAGGCTGCTGGCCAGCCAAGACACACAGAACACGATCCAAAATCCAAGCAGCAGACCCAAGAGGCACCATTTGGGAAACAATCCAAATTAGTGACACCATCTGCCTCTCCTTCTAATAATGTCATACCACCTACCTTGCTTTTAAAAAAAAATGGAAAAATATTTTAAAGGCCACTTAAAAATACAAACTGAATCCATCCTGTTGTGTTTCTACTTCTCCCATCCAGGCAATTCCACCGTTCAGTTGCCACTGATCCCATCAGCCCATAACAGAAAACCATGAACTTTGGCTAGAAATCAGTGATTTCCTAAGACCCACCATCAACTTCCTTAGCTTTGCTGGTTTAACTCGCTTAGTCACTAATCCAGTAAGAGTTAAACTTTAGGTCAACTCCAACTTCAATTTCTTTCTCTGATTCCTCCAATTTTTTTGTTCATGGCTTTTGCCTCTGCTCAAATCATTGGGTCTTTGTCCCACCACTTTCCTTATTACCTTAAGAAAAACAAACAAACAAAAAAACACTCAACATAGCAGAGGCCTGGGAAGGGGCCCGGCCTACTCCTGTTCAGTTTTAGCTATTATAAATAAGAATGTTGAAAATTTGGGGGCAAAATATAATAATTTTTAAAGATTGGCTTTTGGTGTTTTGCCCAAGGAAAATATTATGGAATACTGAAATACCACTTTTGACTGCAGGTATCAGGTTTAATGGTGTTTGTTGATGCAATTTATCTGGAAGAATAATGACTATAATAAAGAGACAGCGAAGGAGAAGGAGACTGTGTGAGCCAAAGTTTTGAGTAAGAGAATGACTTAAGTTCTTCACAGCAATGTGCAGGACTTAGGAAGTAAAATGAGAAAAGCAGAAAAGCAGAGCACTTGGACTAGAGTAATGGTGAAATCTACTCCAGATGTTGGGCCACCGATCATTGTAATTGTGAGTTATAGCTGAATTCAAAATAAAAATAATATGAAATTAACCCAAATGTCCATCAACAATTATAAAAAGAAAATTTGGTGTGTGTGTGTGTGTATATATATATACACACATGATATACACATGATATATATATATCATGGAATATAACTCAGCCATAAAAAAGAACTAAATTATGTCTTTTGCAACAACATAGATGGAACTCAAGACCATTATTTTAAGTGAAATAACTCGGACACAGAAAGTCAAATACTACACGTTCTAAGTGGGAACTGAATAATGTGTACACATGGGGGCATAGAAAGTAGAATAATAGACATTAGAGACTTGAAAGGTGAGAGAACAAGATGGAGATGAGAGATGAGAAATTACCTAATTGGTACAATGTACACTATTCGGGTGATGGTTACACTAAAAGCCCAGACTTTACTACTATGCAATATATCCATGTGACAAAACTACATTTGTATCCCATAAATCCATTAAAAGATAACAAAATTTAAATTAAAGTAAAATTTATTATTAAACAAAATTTAAATTTAATTTAATTTAAAATTAAATTAAATTAAATACTTACAAAAACAAAACTTTGCCTATTGTGAGCTTAGTTACAGCACATAGTTTCTTGAGGAGAGATTTTTGTCAGGGACTTTCATATTTTAAATAATATTTAAAATATAATTGAATAAGTTTTAATAAATTGCTGTTAAGAATAAGTCTATTGGCTGGGCACAATGGCTCATGCCTGTAATTCCAGCACTTTGGGAGGCCAAAGCGGGTGGACTGCTTGAGCTCGGGAGTTCAAGACCAGCCTGGGCAACATGACAAAGCCTATCCCTACAAAAAAGAAAAAAGAAAAAATACCAGTTGAGGTGGCACACACCTATGGTCCCCACTACCTGGGAGGCTGAGGTGGGAGAATTGTTTGAACCCAGAAGATCAAGCTGCAGTGAGCTGAGAAAGCACCACTGCACTCCAGCCTGGGTGATGGAGCAAGACCCTGTGTCCAAAAAAAAAAAAAAAATTAGACTGTTCAGCAATGTTGCATATTTCAGCTCTGTCATGAACACTATTGGGATAAAGGGGTTTTTTTTAATTTTGAAAAGATCTTTGAAAAGAAAAGAGAAAGTGTGAGATCTGATATAAGTGTTGGGCTGAGTATTTTAATCTGGGAATAAGGCTGTTGCTGAAGAACATTCTGTTTCACAGGCTTATATGTACATAAAGAAAAAGTAGAGGATAAACCTCCAGATTTGGTAAATATTATAGAAGCAGAATAAACCTCCATGTATGGTTAATATTATAGAAGATAATATAAGACTTGGGTACAAGATGCTCCACTGCCGAAGAAGATAGTATAAAAGATCATCCCAGAAAAAGATTTTGAGAAATATGCCACATCAATAATGTGTACAGCACGGTTAGTACAAGTCTGTAATTTAGCATGGCCTATAAATTTGGGCACCTTAGTTTAAATGTAAATATAAGCATGCCAAATATAAAATTTCAGTATAACTATAAAAATGATTGAGCTAAGAAGAGGGTGAATGGCAGGTTAATATTTACTAAACCATTCAATCAGTATATTGTGTTCAGTGGCATTTGTTCTACTATCTCTCCCTTAAGTCAAACTAAGCAAGATGATAATATTAAGGGAGCTACCCTTCATAGAGCTCTTACCACCAGGCACTCTACATATTATTTTTTAATATGCATTATCCCATTTATTCCTGACAATAAATGTATGACGTCTCCATTTAGCAATGAGGAAACTAAGGCACAGAGAGGTAAAGTTACACATAGAGCAAAGACTGAAAAAAGAAATTACTCCAAAGCCTGTGCTGCTAAGCCTTCATCATATCGCCTGCATTCCACTGCTTTCCAACTTCCTGTGGCATTAATAACGACAGTGAGAGCAGCAAGAATGGGACAAAAGAATAAGGAAAGAGTATTAATCAGGACTAGATTTGATTCATGTAACAGAGAACTTAAAACTGATTTTTAAAGACAAATGTATTTATATCTCATATGAAAGAAATGCAGAATTCAGCAGTTCAGGGCTGGTATGTCAGCTTTCCACTGGCCAGCAACCATTCTCCCACCTTGCTGTTCCACTATGCTTATTAACATGTTGCCTCATGTCTCAAAATGACTGCTTTGGCTCCAGTCAGGGAGCACGTAGTAGAAAAAGACAATGGCAAATGGTACCCACACTGTCTTCTAAGAAGCTTCCTGGAAGCTTCTGAATAGCATTTCCATTTACATCTCATTGTTCACAACTAAAACACATAAGCACGTCTAACTATATGGAAATACTGGGAGATGTAGTCTTTATTTGCAAAGTTTTAAAGATAATTTAAAACTGGTTTTTCTTACTGAGAAAATATAAAGTAATATATTTGGTGAAGGCAAATGGCAAGATATGATTTGAATAATGACCAGATATAGAGGTAAAAGAAAGGGAGGAGCCAAAGAAAGAGGCTTCAAATGTTCACATTCTTGCTGATAAGAGGGAGAGCATATAATGCCTTTAGCAGCAGTAGGATAGAAAACAGGAGGAGAAACAAACTGGAGCAAGAGTACACAGGGAAGATAAATGCAACTGTAGAATTACAGTATGGTGGCTGAATTATGAATGGAAATTAAATCATTATTACAATGGGGTTTTTCATCAGTTACCATAGAAATATGATTCTGAATCCTCTTGCAGCTTGTAAATATTAAGCATCCAAATTAAAAGTATTTTTTTCCATAGGAGCACATTTTGAAAATACAAGTCATTCAAAGCAATCATAAACACTCCAAACATTATTCTTCAGGCTTATTGATTATCGCACTTAAAATAACATTTTAGTTCTTTAATAGATATTCAGAAGATTTCGTTTTGAAAAGAAGAAAACTGAGCATTCTTAGAATCTAGACAAGCCAATCCCAGAGTGAGTCACTGAGGTCAGTAAAACAAACAGCCTTTAGCCCAAACCCAAGGAAAAGACTTTCAAGGAGACCAAGTCAGGTAACATGAGCATGGAGTGATTAACCTGCTTGAATTGTCAACTGAGATTCCATGTGTTTTGCTCATCTCACCAGCATAGAGAAATTAGCCTACTAGAGATTGGCCTTTGGCCAGATGTACAGGACATTGTTGTCTGCAGTAGATGCAGAAAATATAAAAATGCCGTCAGCTCTTTCCCTACCTTCAAGTCAAGAAGCTTTTCCAGGACAGGGTCATGTCTTCCTCATCTTTGCTTCCCAGCTGCTCAGCATATCATCTGTCACAGAGCAACTTCTCAGTATACGCTGAAAAATATTTCTGAAGTGTTCTGCTCCAATCAGAATTTTGCCTTGCCTTAAGGATCTGAATAGCATCACATCAGCATTTGTATTCCTGGACCTGAAAAAGAGGAAAATGTAAAGTTCTTCAGATCCTACCTATTGAGACACAGCCATCCTTCAGTGTCATCTTTGTACTGAAGAGCTCTCCAGCTGCATCAACCTTTCCATATGCTAAATGCCTTAATCTTAATGCAACTTTGGACCACATAAGGCATTCTCTGATTTACTGGTTCTAACGCAAGGTCAATGACACAGTGGCTGTGAAATAAGTTATGAGAAGAAAGGGTTTTCCAGCTAGCCCTGGGAGTCAAATGTAGTTCAAACACTGTTACCTCTAATGTAGCCTGATGTCTCCAGGAATGGGAAAAAAACATGAAGAGCTACTCCTCTGACAGTTTCATGTTGATTGTTCTCCATTTGTTAGTTTTGTCTCATTGTCTGAACTGTAAACTAGAAAATTTGGATAATTCTCTACATAATACTTCATTTAATTGATAATTTATAAGTAAATTATTTAAATATAAGTTTTTTAAATGTATGATTTTTACATATAAGTAATACTTTTTACTTTCATGTACATTGAAGGCAATCTCTATACAGGAACATACAGAGCAACCATGTTCTTATTAACGGCTATGCACTATTTTGGGGACATATGTACATATTGACACATACGCACAAATACATATATATGTATATATGCCATAACTTAAACAATCTCCTATTGATACACATATTATTTTGATTTCACATGAACTCAAAATGGAACTCAAATAATTCTGCAATTATCCTTTTACAAATATACTTTTGTGTGAAGTGTCACTGTAGGATCAACAAATAAGCACATTTTAAATTTCTATATTCTTGCCCGATTTCTTACCAAACCTGTGGTACCCATTTCTATTCCATTCAACAGTGTGGAGGGAGCCTTGTTCCATACTTTCTTCTATTCTTTATTTAGACAGTACCACAGGTAAAACATTGTAGTATCTCAATGTTTTAATTTGCATTCTTTGACTAGAGAAATTGAGCAAACACTCAGGTGTTAAGTGTCTTAAGTTCATTTGAGCTGCTATAACAATTTATGATAGACTAGATGGCTTATAAACAATCAAAGTCTATTTCTTACAATTCTAGAGATTGGAAGTCTAAGATCACGCAGCCAGCATGGTTGGGTTCTGGTGATGGCTGACTCTGGTTCATACGTGGTTCTCTGAAGTGGGATTTTGAGAGCTACAGACATTTAATACCACTAAGTAGTTTTCCACAGCAAGGGAGCACTATGGTTTCAAAGTACTGTAGGGAGAAGTCCGTGTATGAAACTGGAAGCCTCCTGGGTGTCAATGCTCAACTTCAAAGAGTTGCTAGAACCTCTGCAGAAACCGAACTACAATTTGCTATGACCTTCGTTGTTTTTTTTTTTCTGCAGTGAACCAGGTCATGCAGCCTAACAGACTTCCCCAGCAAAAGATCTTGAACTTTTGGAGTATTATGCCCAAGCATTTTGTACTGTGAGCTAGAATTTTTTAATTATATTTTCTAATAATTTATTTCTGATATAAGAGAATGCTATTGGTTTTTACACGTTAATCTTGTATCTCCACTACAGCCATCAGTTGCACCATTGCAACTGGATGCTTCCTACTGCTGCTAAAGGCATTATATGCTCTCCCTCTTATCAGCAAGAATCTGAGCATTTGAAGCCTCTTTCTTTGGCTCCTCCCTTTCTTTTACCTCTACTTGTATCTTAATTAAAATTAAATAATTTTAATCTCCATTAAAATCTATTTCTAGTGGCCTTTTCATGTCATCTATAATAAAATGTTATTTTATCAACTTATTAAAAATAGTTAATTTTCATGTCGTATGTGATAAAAATCTATTTCTTCCTTATATAGCTTATTGCTTTTTCTTCCCTTTTTATGTTGACTGGAAGTACCCGGAAGATATTGAATACGAATCATGGCATGTGTATACAAACTAAAAGGAAGGATTATATTAAATTGTCCAAATAAATAAGTTGACCTTTAAATCTGTTTGCTATTGTGAATGTACATATACTTTCTTTCTAGGAGCACCAAAGGACAAACTTCGCCGACTCCATGCATAGCAGCACCAGAATGCAAAACTCCACCAGCATGGAGTTTCAAAAATTCACTTCCCACTACTCCTTTGACCAGAGACTCCAGTGCGACTTTTCTAGCAGGACTACGCACAAAATAAACAGAGCTCCAGCCCAAGGCTCTTTAGTCTACCACATAAAACCAGGAAGGAGTGTTTCTACTCCTTCTATGGAAATTCACTACAGCCATCAGTTGCACCATTGCAGTTGGGTGCTTCCTACTGGATGCAACGCATAGTGAGTATTAATACGTGCCAAGCCCTGTATGTTGGTTGGCACTGAGGAAAGCATGCAGTCCGGTAAGACATGATTCTAATATGTAAATGTTAAAAGTAATAACCCATGTAATGGCAGGTATACTAACACTTTACATGTTTTTCTCATTTAATTCTCAAAACAATATTTTATGCCCACTTTACAATAAAGAGGGTAAACCTGACTTGTCTTCTACCTGTGACTGATATTATGCAGATATCCAATGGCTTTCAGTTACATCCCTTGAACACAATTTTTAACATTTGAAAGTGTTTATAATCTTCTCTTTATTCCATATGCTCTGAAATTTCATGGTAATGCACACGTATATTTTTCCCTTCTTTGCAGGGGGTGACATTCATTCTCTTGAATACTCAGGTAATTTTCTCGGGCTGGAAACTCATGTCTTTGGTTCTAGAAATAAAAGTTAATTATTCTCTTGACAATTTTCTACCTTATTTCCTCCTCAGTCTTTCTGAAACTCTCTTTATCTGGATATTTGACCTCTTCCACTAATCTTTTACATCTTGTATCAATTTTCTACCTGTTTGTCTTATTCTTTGGGGGAAATTGTATCAACTTTATTATCCAAATGTTTTGAATTTTTTATTTGTCATATTTTCAGTCTCCAAATGTCCTTTTTCTGTTTCTTTTTATTGCACCCAGTCTGTACTCCATGGAGACAACGTCTTCTTTTCCCTATCTCAGGATATTTTTTGAAGTTTTGTTACATTTTATATATCGTCTCTTTTACCTCTAAAATCTTTTCCTTTTGTACTTTTTTGTATTAAAAACTCTTCATAAAGCCCTAAAAAGTAGATGCATAGTCCAAGCGTATCAACTGTCATCCTAATTTCAAAATTACTGGGCTGGAGCAATTCCCAGGCACACTTATTATCAGTACTTATAAGTCTTCTTGAGCTAGTTTCCCCAGAAGAAAATCCCAATGTCCTGCCTTAAGTATATAAACATGGCTGGCTGGTTTCTCAGAGGCAAGTGGAATAACTTAAATGGGATATTATCACTCAGCGTGTACACTTTCAATATATCCTTTACTTTTAGTATGACTACCTAAAGTTCAGGTACGCCGGGAGTCCCCAGTCCCTGAGTTCCTCTTATACAACATCTCCAGAGAGCATTCAGTCTTCTGTTTGGGTAAGGCAGAAGCAGTCAGGCAGCTCTGAGGAGTGAAATAGGAATCCTGTCGCTCTGAAATGCTTCTTATGCAGACATTCAACCAATCTTACTGTATACAGCCTCTCTGTGTCCCCCATGACCCCCACTTTCAGTGGTGGCTCATACCTCCAATTCCTGGGAATTTCTGTGGCTCTGCCACAAGAATCTACTTGCATCTTAGTCCCTCACTGACAGCTTTCTCTGGTCTGTTGAATCCATTACCACTGCACCATGTGCTTTCCAATTTTCAGAGTCTTAATGCTGTACTTTCCTCTCTCTTCTCTTTGTCTTTATATTATTGCCTTTTGCATTTCTTTTTCTTTCATTTTAGTTGGATTTTGGTGTTTCAGGGTTTACATTTGAAAGGAGAGCTGGGATCCACACTTATCTCTGCTCCTTCCTGAAACTCCAGCGTATTCTTGGAGGGTAACAGTTTCTTCCCTTTTCTGTCTCATTTTCTACCTTGTGTGGAATACAATAGAATACCCATGGAATAAACTTTTTCAAAATTTTACATGTGTGTGTTTTAACTTTTTGTTTTGAAATAATTTCAAGCTTACAAAAAAGTTTTAAGAGTAGTAAAGAGAACTTCTGTTTATCTCCTATCTAGATCTACCAAATTTTAATATTTTGCCACACATGCTTTATCATTCTTACTGAGAGCTAAAGTATAAATATTTGTGTATAATTTACTTTTTCTAAACCATTTGAAAGTGATCCATACATCATGCCCCTTTTTAAGCTTGATACTTAAATATGTATTTCCTAAAAACAAGAAAATTACCTTACATCATCAGATGATTATCAAATTCAGAAAATTTTATATTTATGCAATACTTTAATATACATTCCTTTTTCCAATTTTATTCATTGATCCAACAATGTATAACACTTTTTTCCTCCAGCACAAAATCTAATTTAAGATCACATATCAAATCTGTTGTCATGTCTTTCTAGCCTCTTTCAATCCAGAACATTTCCTTGTCCTTTGTCTTTCACAACATGGACATTATTAAAGAATATAGTATTTTATGGAGAGTTACTCAATTGGGGTTTGACTGTTATTTCCTCCTGAGTAAATGGAGCATCCTTAGTTTGAATACTCCATAGATTATGTTTTATCCTTCTCAGAACAATGTATCTGGAGGCACAGGATGTCCATCTGCCACTAATTAGTGTTAATTTTGATTACCAAGTCAATCTGTTGTCAGTTTCAGCACAGTATAGCTGCAACATGGGCATTCTATGAGGAGACAACTGAGACTAGGCAAATATCCTACTCTTTATTAAACTTTCCTCCCGAGTTTTAACACTCACTGAAAATTCTTATTTGAATCAGTTTTTAGTATAATGGCTACAAAATAATTACTTCTTTCAACTTTACCTTTTGACGTTATACTCATATGTGTTATGAGAAATTAATCTAAATTTATTCTTTTTCAAGTGGTTATCCATTTGTCTTAACATCAGTTATTTTTAAAGTTCATTTTTGTACCAGTGATTTGATATACATCTTTTTCAAATAATTTTCACCTGAGGTTGGTTTTATTTCCAGAGTTGCATTCCACTGGTCTATTTATGTGCCAATACCACATACTGATTTAATTATAGATCTTAATTTTCAATGTCTTCCTATTCGTGTGTGTTAACTTTCACATGAACTGTATTAGGGTTTCCAAAGAAGTAGAACCAATAGGATATATACATATATACATAAATAAGAAGGGATTTATTACGGGCATTGGCTAACAAGATTATGGAGGCCAAAGAAGTCCCACAATCAGCTGTCTGCAAGCTGGGGAAGCAGGAAAGCTGGTGGGGTCATTCAGCCTGAGTTCAAAGTCCTGAGAACCAGGGGAACCAAAGGTGTAACTCAGTTCAAGTCTGTAAGCCTGAGAAATGAGAGCCTTTGGTGTAACTTCTGCAGTCAAAAGACCCAAGAACCAGGAACCCCAATGTCTGAAAGCAGGAAAAGACGGATGTCCCAGCTTAAGAAGAGAAAGTGAAATCATTTTTCCTCTGCTTTTTTGTTCTGTCTGGATCCTCAACAGATTGATGTTGGCCCACATTGTGGGTGGGGAAGAGGGCTATTTACTCAGTCCACTGATTCAAATTCTAATCTCTTCTGGAAACACCCTCACTGACAAACCCAGAAATGTTTTACCAGCTGTCTGGGTATCCCTTAACCCAGTTAAGTTGGCACAAAGTTAATCATCAGGAGAACTTCAGTACCAACATGTCTAGCTCCAGGAAAGAAAGAAAAACTTACTGGCATTTTTATTGGGATTACAATAATGTATAAGTAATCTTTTAGACAGAACTGACATCTTAATAATATTAAAGCATCCTAACCAAGAACATAGGATGTCTTTCCATTTGTTCAAGCCTACTTTTGAAACATTCAGGAGTATTTCATAGATGTTATGAACACTTGTTAAATTTATTCTTACATATATTATTTCCTCTTCACTATCATAAATGGAATTTTCTTTTTATAACTTCTGGTTGTTTGTGTACATGTATGCTATTGATTTTTGCATGTTAATTTTATATCTAGCTACTGTGCTGAGTTCTTTTATTGTTTGAGTTAGATCTATTTTGATTCTGCAGTTTTTCAGGTATACTATTTCATCTTCAAATAGAGATAATTTTGGTAGGTTTTTTTTTTTTCAATCCTATGCCTCTAATTCAGTAGTCCTCAACCTTTTTGGCATGAGGGACCAGTTCTGTAGAAGACAATTTTTCCATGGATGGCTGGGGGGGAAGATTTCGGGATAAAACTGTTCTACGTCAGATCATCAAGCATTAAATTCTCATAAGGATCATACAACCTAGGTCTCTTGCCTGTACAGTTCACAATAGGGTTCACTTCCATAAGAATCTAATACCACTGCTGATCTGACAGGAGGCAGAACTCAGGTGCTATATTAGTCCATTTTCATGCTGCTGCTAAATTCATACCCGAGACTGGGCAACTTACTAAAGAAAGAGGTTTAATGCACTTACATTTCCACATGGCTAGGGAGGACTTACAATCATGGCAGAAGGTTAAAGGCATGTCTTACATGGCAGCAGACAAGAAAAGAGAACTTCTGCAGGGAAACTCACACTTATGAAACCATCAGAACTTGCGAGACATATTCACTGTCATGAGAACAGCATGGGAAAGACCTACTCCTATGACTTAATTACCTCCTACCAGGTCCCTCCCAGAATATGTAGGAATTCAAGATGAGATTTGGGTGGGGACACAGCCAAATCGTATCAGGTAGTAGTGCTCGCTCGCCCTCCACTTACCTCCTGCTGTGCAGCCCAGTTCCTAATAGGCCATGGACTGGTAGCAGTCTGTGGCCTGGGGTTGGGGACCCCTGCTCTAATTGATTTCTTTTGCCTGATTGCGTTAAGTACAACCTCCAATATGGTAAATAGTAGTGGAGACAGTGGACATTCTTTGCTTTTTCCTGTTATTAGTGGAAATACGTCTCTTTCCCTGCTTCTAATTAAGAAAGTAGCTTTAGGATTATGTAGGTATTTAATTACATCAAGGGCTTTTTCAACAGCTATGGGGATAATCATAATTTTTCTCCTTGGTGCTGTTCAAGTGGAAGTATCAGTGATGGTGGTGATTAGGGAAGAATAAAGGTTGGTGCATCCTTCTCCTTTCCTTCTACAGGATCCTTAATTTCCCCTTTAAGTTCATTTCTTACCCTCTTCAACATCTTTAAGGGGCCACCACCCTTTCTCCATTACCTTTCCTTGTTCTCCAAAAACGACGACCCTTTCAGGTTGTCACCTATGGCCTCATTCACTTTCAAGCCCTTTCCTTATAGCTGGTGTTGTGAGCTGCCAAATCCCAAACATATGAGTTCAGTATTTAGGCATTAATGTTAGACTTTCTCTTCCTGGCAATGAATTTTGTACTTTATGCATGTGCTCTGTATTTCTCATCAGTTTTATAGAGTCTCTTCAGACTCTGCTTTCTGCATACACTAGCTGAAGTCACCACTGAAGCTCTATTGGTACGTCTGTTGGGATTTGATGTTTATTTTTTTTTGCTTACAGGTCATTTGATTTTTGTTGTTTTTTTCCTAGTAATACTGAAAGTATGAGTTACATACAGTTTTATTTGCACTCCCTTGTTGATCTTATGGTTTTTTAAAGAATATGTTGAAAATTTCAGATCCATGTGGGTAACATTGTGTTCCATACCCAGAAGACACAGACTGTGGTTTGGACAATTTACTACAAGTGGGTATTACTTAAAACACACACAACACACACACACACACACACACACTCTCTCTCTCTCTCTCTCTCTCTCTCTCTCTCTCTCCCCTTGGGAAAAAGTAGTTCTGAAAAGAAAGGCAAATGATGGTGTTAAAAGAGAATTTAAATGATAGAAAGTAAAAACTGGTTCACAAGCTTAGTATAGGATTCTGAGGCAAAGAAAATGTCAGTCCAGCAGCGTTCATAGCTTCAACCTGAAAAAATCCATAATATATCCTATCAAGAAATAGGAAGAAAGCAATTTATGACAATACTTTGTCTAGCATTCCAGCCAGTGGAAAAATTACCTATCACGTTAAAGATGAAACTATAGCAAAGATCATTTGAGTAGCTTCATCAATGCATTTACCACAAAGTGCTTCACAAAAATGTTTGTACAGTTTTCTTGCTTCCTTTCCCTCAAATTTTATATCTATCCAACTGCTCATCCTCATACCAGCAGTTAACCAACTTTCCACTTTCATAGAGTTGACTTCAGTAGAAACTCATTGAGAGTACAGAGAAAATGCATATATAGTTGGATATACTTTCTTGCATTTGATGTGGGAAATGTTATGCTTCACTGATATTTATAATTTTATAAATGTTTCTATGTATTTATAATTTGAATTCTATATATTCTTTAAATATCTCAGGATAGATTCCTTAAATACCCATCATTCCTTTTTTCATCTTAAATCTATTGTTTTTAAGCTTTACTGGATAACAATATTCTTGGTCTTTTGGAATATGGGGGGGGGACCTGCTTTATCTTAATTAATATCCACCCTGTGCATATACTTCATGTGCTCTGATTACAATGTTTTTAAGCCTTTATTTCTCTAAACTGAAAATTTCTCCCTTGTGAATTATTCTCATGAAATAACGAGATGAAACTAGGAGATGCCAAAGCTATGGTTCTTGAAATATTAAAGGATTATCTGTCAGAAAAAAATGTAAACAAATAAAGAAAACAAAAATGAGGAAGATAATTGAAGTAAAAGTATTAGAAAAGAAAAAATAGTTTTCAAGGGATGGGAAGACCTTCCCAGTTTCTTAGTCCTATTGATGATTTCCTTTACTTCTTCCACATTTTAAGAAATATTGTACATTTTCAGGTATGTGCTTCACTAATTGCCTCCCTGCAATATTGACTGAGACAGAGAACAATCACTCACAGGTTGCTAAAGAAAACTCTAGAGAATTAGCCGCTAGTAGAAAGTTTTCTTTCCAACATGCCTTATACCCTCTTTTCTGAATGTGGTCATACTAGATCTTTTTAACCAGCATGCAAAAGGCCATTTTTTGACTATTTGACTAATGTGTATGTTGGACTTCCATCACTCCAACCAGAAGTGCATTTAATAGTGTAACCCTCTCAGTTTATTACAACCTGTCACTGAAAATGGATTGCCCTACTGCTGCAAAACTCATGTTCAATGCATTTTCCTGCTGCAAAACTCATGTTCAATGCATCAGCATAAGAGTAACAGCAACAGCTGATATAAAACCATCTTATGAAATGAGAACAACATAAAGGTGGGATGAATGGCTAAGGAATTACTTAAAGAAACTAGGCACTTTTATTATTTATTTTAAAATGACATTAAATCGTATGTATTTATTATGTACAACATGATGCTTTGAAGTATATACACGCATTATGGAATGACTAAAGCTAGCTAATTAACATATACATTGCCTCACATAGTGTAACAAGCCAAATCCTTTTAGCAAATCTGGTGAGTAGTATGTGATGGTTTCAGATCTTTCTGAAATAGAAATGGCATCTTACTCTGGTTCAGCATTCACCCCCATGACCAATCTTTGTACATTATCACCCATTCCAATCCATTTCTGACACCCAAAAGTGCAAATGGCCAGTCCCTTACCATAACTTAACATCTAACCGCTTTCCTATTTCTTACTACCACAGTGTACCAATTCCTTGATGTCATGAAGTGCTGCGGTCTCTTAAAACTTCTCCTCTCCCAAGCTATTATCTCTTTGGTATTTAAATTGCTTCTAACAGTATCTAGCTAAAATATAATAACATTGCTTTTGTTACATAATTTTATAAGTACCTTTTGTTTATAATAAATGATCTTAAATTTATATTTAAAACAATAATATATAGTTTCTAAACAAATTGATTTAAATGAAAAAGAGATTAAATATAAAGAACGATCTTAAGTAAATAATACCAGGTATTATATAAATGCAGAAAAAAATGCAAAGATCATACTCAATAACTGACATTTTGGAAACACCTGTTTAGTGGAAAGACTACCTGGAAGATCTCAGAAAAGTTATGTAACTTTCATGTGTATCAGTTTCCTCACCAGTAAAAGAAGAATTTGACCTCAACAGTCTTTCTTAATGGTAATAGCCACCAATACATGATCAATTTTAGGAGTCAGACTTTTCATTAAGTGCACTATATAGAAATGCGCCCTTAATTTAACCTCTCAACAACCATGCAAAGACAATACCATCACTCTTATATTACAGATCGGAAAACAGACCCAGTAAGATGAAGTAAAATTTCTAATACACCACAGTTTGCTATTCATGTATTAAGTGATTGTAGTTTTTGCTTTACTTTTAATGATAAAAACCACAATTACTTTTGCACCAACCTAACAGCTTGGGCCCGAGCCCATGTTTGTCTGACTCCTAAACTGTGTCCCCAGCCTCCTGAAGGTAGCTCACAGACCCTATTGCAGTACTAATGGGAACTACTATCCTGTCAAATCTTTCTAAGGGACTCAATTCCCTGAAGTTGTATTAACAGGAAGTAATATAACAAAGGACAACATATTTTCACATTAAGAAAATTGTAAAATCGAAAAAACAATTTATGGTATAAAATGTGGAAAGTACAGAATTGTATAAAGGAGAACACCTCCTTGTTCTTGTCCCATGCATGTCTGTTCAACTGCCTAACCCAGTCCCTGGAGCAGTGAGTTCTCAGCAAAGGATGAATATTTTTTCTTTTCTTTTTGATTGACAAATAATAATCGTATATATTTATGGGGAAAATGTTTTGTTACATGTATACATTGTAGAATGATCAAATTGAGCTAGTTACCAGATTTATTATCTCAAATTTTAATCATTTCTTTGTGGTGACATTTAAAATCTTCTTTTAGCTATTTTGAAATACACAATGCATTATTAGTTATAGTCATCATGCTGTGCAATAGAACACCAGAACTTATTCGTCCTGTCTAACTGAAATATTGTACCTATTGACCAATGTCTCCCTCTTCATTCTCCCCCCATCGTTAGACTTTGACAGCCACCATTCTACTCTCTACTTATTTGAATCTGACTTTTTCAGATTCCACATGTAATTGAGATGTATGGTATTTAGCTCTCTATACCTGGCTTGTTTCACTTAACACAATGTCCTCTAGATTCATTCATGTTGTCACAAATCACAGAATTTCCTAGGTATTTTGAGGCTGAATGGTATTTCATTGTGTACATATACTACGTTTTTAAAGTTTGTCCTCAGTTGACGGACACTTAGATTTTTTTTCAATATATTGACTACTGTGAATAATGCTGCAATGAACATGAGAGTACAGATATATCTTTGAAATATTGACTTCAATTCTTTTGGTTGTATATTGAGAAGTGGAATTGCTAGATCATATGGTAATTTTATTTTTAGTTTTTTGATAATCTACATACTGTTTTTCAAAATGGCCATACTAATTTACAATACCACAAATAGTGTATAAGGATCCTCTTTTCTCCACATCCTAACACTTATCTTTCATCTTTTTCATAATAGCCAATCTAACAGGTGTCAGGTGATATCTCATGTGATTTTAATTTTTTAAAAATAGGGTTGTTTTCTTGTTGAATAGTTTGAGTTCCTTGTATATTTTGGATATTAGCCCCTTATCCAATGTATGATTTGCAAATGTTTTATCTCAATCTGTGAGTTGTCTCCTCTCTATTACTTGTTTCTTTTGCTGTGCTGCAATCTCATTTGCTTACTTTTGCTTTCACAGTCTGGGCTTTGGGATTTCTATCCAAGAAATCCCTGCATATACCTATGTCGTGGAGCTTTTCCTCTCTGCTTCCTGTGAGTAGTTTTATAGGTTCAGGTCTTACATTTTAGTCTTTAACCTATTTTTAGTATATTCTCCTATAATGGATGAGATAAGAGTCCATTTTCCTTCTTCTGCATTTGGATATCCAGTTTTTCCAGAACCATTTATTAAAGAAACTGTTCACTCCCCTTGTGTGTTCTTGACAACTTTGTCAAAAACCAATTGACCATAGATGTGTGGGTTTATTTCTGGGCTTTCTGTCCTATTCCATAGGTTGATCAGTCTGTTTTTATGCCAGTACCATACCATTTTGATTACCTTTGTAATGTATTTTAAAATCCAGTTGTATGAACAAAGTCTCCGGCTTTGTTCTTTCTGGTCAAGATTGCTTTGGCTACTCAGGATCTTTTGTGGTTGCATACAAGTTTTGGATTTGTTTTTTCTATTTCTGTGAAGAGTGACATTGGAATTTTGAGAGGGATTGCCTTGAATTTGCAGATTGCCTTATCAATTAAATATTTTCTGGTAACTTTAACTCTTCCTACAACCCCTGCTGCCTGTTTAGCTGACATAAGAATAACAAGAGTACTATTAAGCACCTACTATATCTAAACATGCTGCTTGGTCATTTAATTCTCATAACATCTTTATGAGACAAATACTATTTTTATTATTACAATTATTCCCACTTTATCGATAAAGATACTGAGGCTTAAAAGGCTAAGCAATCATCTTGCCCATGGACAAGCCATTAATACACAAACTTAGATCAACACCATGACAAAGCCTGCACCTAAAATCACTAGTCAGTACTGCTTGAATGGCACTAACTTGGATAAGTTTTCATAACCTCCAAAAAAGCATCCCAAGTATTGCCTATACCCCATAGTAGTGCCCTAACCCAGGTAATCTTGGGTCTTGGGAAAAGTTCCAAATTATTTTTCTTTTACACCTTACCAGAGACTACTAAGGCATCCATATTAATTGAATCCTAAGAATAAACCTGGAAAACCAGAGATTCTCATATTAGATATGGAGACTAAACTCTAAATGTAACCTTGGATCTGCTTTACATAAGAAAAGCCTGATAAAAATGTATATAACAGAAAGAAACATTATATATCAAAAGAGAAGCCCCAGGGAAAAAATCAAAATATGACTGTAGTTTTGTTTTTCTAAACCAATCACACCTTAAATTTTGGGGGTGTTTTTACCAACTGCAGACAATCACTGATAAAACAAAGTGTTTTGCCTCTTCCTTTAAATCGGCCCTTCATCTATAACTAGACTGAATCAAAACACGGACACAGAAAACCCATCATTATGCAGAGATGGCCGATAAATTCTTCAGTATAAAGATATGTTATAACACTGCATCCAATTAGATCAAAGTCTACTCTCAGGAACAATGAGTTAGACATGTCCAATCAATCCAGCAGATGTGGAGAGCAGGTTGCTAGGACAACCAATAGAAATCACCAAATAGCCTAAAAGCTAAAGATTTTACTATAACATTTTCAAGAAAATTGTATAGATCTTTCTGAACATTAAGTTTTTTAACTACATATTTACATATAGTACAAATTAATGTAATCATTCAATGTTGAATTTAATAAAAGCTGTTTTAATATGTTGAGATTGAGAAGAAAAGATTTTGATAATAAACCTGGGAAGTCAATTAATGTCTAAATGATTCTACAAATGAATAAATTATTTAAGTTATTTCTGGAAAATTCAAAGTTACCCTGAAAATTCATTCGATAGTACATGTGATAGTAAACACAATTCAAACACATTCAAATTTAGAGAAAACATTTCTCAGTGAATTGTTTATCTTTCCTCATTCCAAACAAATCCCCTAAGTATTTCTAAGGATTAAATTCACTTTAAAGCCATTTGACAAATGATTTTAACGAAATATTCCAATATGTACTACGAGTTATACTGAAAAGTCAACAAATTATTGGTGAGTGTGCAAGATTTTCTATGTCAAGCATCTTTTAAATAAGATATTTATATTCAATTTTTAAAATGAGTCCAAATAAACTTGCTCACTATGAAACATTCAGGTACGGTTTCTAACTCAGCCTTGCCTTCTGAAAATGAAAATGTTTATCTCTAAGGTTTAACTGTGGGGAAAAATATGCAGTCATTACAGATAACAATAATTTGAAAGACAAAATAATTGGCAGGCTACATTTTATTCCCAACTTCCCCATTATATTTCATTGTGATTTGAAGGTGATTTTAGCTTCTTAAGAGTCTGATCACTGTTACACCAATTGGATTGTCTGTCAGATCCTGAGAGCTGTCACCTAGCAGGACAGAGCTGTCATCACTTAAAGATTTCAACTCTTCAAGGCCCATCAGGGTATCTGAGCAAATGCTGAGAAGGGAAGAAAGCTTATGCAAACAGGTTTTAATAAAAATTTAAGTAAATTCTTTAAGTGCTCGATCAAAATGGAGATTTAAAGGATGAGACTTTGGAACCAAAATAATATGAACCCAATTAAAGTTTCAATGTAAAATAAATATGGCCCTTTTAATTCAAATTATACCACTCTTCCATTCACCTGTCTCCTTGAAAGTCTGGTTTTGATTCCATCCTAAGATTAACCTTCCTGGTGAATCATTACTGAGTAAACCATTCCAAGGTTTTACCTTCCCATAAGAAATACTTACTTTGGGGAACATATGCACTAAAATAGCTAAGAGTGTGTGTTCTGTAGTAAATTCAAATGTTCGCCACCGTCATCATCCGTGGAACTTCAGGCTACCTACTCAACCCTCTTAAACTTTAAGTCTGTCTCTTTCCAGGGGTTTGTGAAACAGCAATTTAAGAAATCTACTTTATAGTGTGGTTATGAGGATTATGAGATTTAGGGGTACACTTGCAGGTTTGTTATATAGGAAAACTTGTATCACAGGGGCTTGTTGTACAGATTATTTTATTGCCCGGTTACTAAGCCTAGTACCCAACAGTTATTTCTTCTGAACCTCTCCCTCCTCTAATAGGCCCCAGTATGTGTTGTCCCTTCTTTGTGTCCATGTGTTAGCTCCAACTTACAAGTGAGAACATGCAGTACTTGGTTTTCTGTTTGAGTTACTTTGCTAAGGATAATGTCCTCCAGCCCCATCCATGTTACTGCAAAAGACATGATCTCCTGTTTATGGCTGCATAATATTCCATGGTATATATGTACCACATTCCCTCTATCCAGTCTGTCATTAAGGGAAATTTAGACCGATTTCATGTGTTTGCTGTCGTGAATAGTACCGCAATGAACATTCACATGCATGTGAATTTATGTTAGAATGATTTATATATTTTGAGTGTATACCCAGTAATGGGACTGCCGGATCAAATGAAAGTTCTGTTTTTAGCTATTTGAAGAATTGCCACACTGCCTTCCACAATGATTGTACTAATTTACATTTCCACCAACAGTGTCTAAGCATTCCCATTTCTCTGCAACCTTGTCAGCATGTTATTTTTTGACTTTTTGAAAATAGCCACTCTGACTGGTATTAGATGGTATCTCATTGTGGTTTTGATTTGCATTACTCTAATGATCAGTGGTAGTGAGTTTTTTTTTCAAATACTTTTTGGCCACATGTATGTCTTTTGAAAACTGTTCATGTCCTTTGCACACTTTTTAGTGGAGTTGCTCGTTTTCTCTTGTAAGTTATTTTATATGCTGATTACTGAACGTTTGTCAGATGCATAATTTTAAAATGTTTCTCCTATTCTGTAGGTTGCCTGTTTACTCAGTTCATGGTTTCTTTTGCTGTACAGCAACTCTTGAGTTTAATTAGATCCCATTTGTCAGTGTTTGCTTTTGTTGTGATTGCTTTTGGCATCTTCCTTATGAACTCTGCCCATTCTTATGCACTGAATAGTATTGCCTAGGTTGTGTTCCAGGGCTTTTATAGTTTTGGGGTTTTACATTTAAGTCTTTAATCCATTTTGAGTTAATTTTTGTATATGGTGTAGGGAAGGAGTCAAGTTTCAATCTTCTGCATGTGGTCAGCCAGTTATCCCAGCACAATTTGTTGAATAGGAAGTCATTTTCTCATCAGTTCTTTTTGGTCAGCTTTGTGGAAGTTTAGGTAGTTGTGGGTGCATGGGCCTTATTTTGGGGATCTCAATTCTGTTTCATTGGTCTATGTGCCTTTTTTTTTTTTTTTTTTTTGTACGAGTGCTGTTTTGGTTACTGTAGCCCTGTGGTATAGTTTGAAGTCAGGTAACATGATGCCTCCAGTTTTGTTCTTTTTGCTTAGGATTGCCTTGGCTATTAGGGCTTTTTTTTTTTTTTTTTTTTTTGGTCCCATATGAATTCTAAAATAGTTTTTACTAGTTCTGTGAAGAATATCTTTGGTAATTTGACAGAAATAGCATTGAATCAGTACATTGCTGTGGGCATTATGGTCATTTTAATGATACTGATTCTTCCTATCCATGAGCATGGGATGTTTTTCATTTGTGACCTGATTTCTTTCAACAGTGTTTGGTAATTCTTATTTCAGAGATCTTTCACCTCCTTGGTTAGCTGTATTCCTAGGTATTTTATCCTTTTTGTGGCAATTATGAATGGGATTGCATTCCTGATTTGGCTCTCAGCTTGGCTGTTGTTGGTGTATAATAATGCTAGAAATTTTTGTGCATTTTGTATCCTGAAACTTTGCTGAAGTTGTTTATCAGCTGAAAAAGCTTTTGGACCAAGACTATTCAGTTTCCTACCTATAGAATCCTGTCATCGGCAAATAGGGATAGTTTGACTTCCTCTCTATTTCAGTGCCCTTTATTTCTTTTTAACTCCCTTTTCTCAGCTTCTGCCCTAAAACTCCTCAACAGAATAATCAGTGAAATTGACATTTCTCACTCTTTCTATAGGGCATTATAGTACATTCTTTTGAGGAAATTTGAAGAGAGGCTTTTCTGTGTTTGGGTCAAGGCTGGGCAAAAATGGGACTTCCAATACCATGTTGAATTGGATAATCTGTAATACTAAGTTACAACGATTTATAAAATTTAACTGGACAAGTTAGAAACGACAATATTCTAGTTCTAATCCCACTTCCGTTTACTGTCTATGTGACCTTAGGCAAAGCATACCTTCTCTCACAAATGTATTTTCTCATCTCTGAAATGAGAAAAATATTATCTGCCCTGCCTAGATATCCAAAGTGTGTGAGAATCCAATGAGACAATATGTATAAAAGTGATTAATAGATTATAAAATAAACTCTAAGATATTTTTTATTTACCTATGACATAAGAATTCATGTTTCAACTATCGATCAAATAGCCAAAATGAAAGGGAAAGTAGTTCTAGGGCCTCTCCTTTTCCACATTTAATCATGCCAAAAGGTTTAGGTCACTTTAGAAGCTTTTCAAAACATTGTCTTAAAGCCTGGAGCCAAGGAATTTGATTATTGCTTCTTGTTTCAGCCAAGAATAATTTTTGAACCAAATTATGATTTGAAGGAAAAGCAGACACAGCATATTTATGTTGCTAGATATACCTCTCCCTGAAAAGCTTCAGATAAGTTGTTCTAACCTGTACTCTTTCTCAGAGACACAAACATATAATAAGGTTTCTCCTAATCTGATTTTGTAGCTTTACTAGTGAAAAAAATCTATCTAAAAAAGGGAAGTGAGAAGGATAGTAAAAACAGAGGATGTTACCCATGTTAGAAATGGAACAGAGTATGGGGAGAGAATAACAATAACTTTCGTCCTATTAAAAATGAAGTCAGAATACTAGACAGAAACTATAATCTTCAAAATGTTAGATCAATCAGGGAGGAAAAGCAAGGAAGACAATCATACTGCTTCAGTAACAGGGAGTGCAGTGTAGTGATTTGCAGTACTGGTTTTAGATTTTTATATCCATCTGGATTCATACCAAGGTCTACTTCTTACTAGGGCAGATTCAACCTCACCAATATTTAGTATACTGATGTGTACATCAGAGAAAATAATGCTAGAAGATTGGAATGGCTGGTGAGGATTAAATTAAATATGACATTATGCTTATGCTTAGCATGGTGCCAGGAACATACTAGGTACGTTGTACATTGACGCTATTACATTTAAGGTGAGAGTGATGATAAATCAGAAAACATCTCAGTCCTTGTATTGGTTTCCGAGAGCACCATAACAAATGACTACAAACTCTGTGGCTTAAAATAACAAAAATGTATTCTCTCACAGTTCTAGGGACTAGGCATCTAAGATGTTGATAGGGCCATTCTCTTTCTGAAGGCTTTATGGGGAGATCTGTCTCATGCTTTCCTCTTAGTTGCTACAGTTGCCGGCAATCCTTGGTGTTCCTTAGCTTGTAGACTTTAAACTCTGTCTCCATCATCACATACCTTCTCCCTATTTGTCTGCATCTGTGTCTCTTATTCTCTTCTTCATATAAGAAGAGCAGTCATACTAGATTAAGGGCCCACCCTACTCCAGCATGACTTCATCTTAATGTGATTACATCTGCAAAGGTTCTATTGCCAAACATGGTCACACCATTTCCCAACAAGGAGAGTAAAATTCCTTTTAAGAACTCATTCAAATAGCATGAATACACTGACTTTACATTTTTTTCTCAAAGCTTTAAAAAATAACAAGAATTTGGTTGTATAAAGTAACTGTGATAGATTTGAATGAAATTAGAAATAGAACAGTTAATCCTGTCCTTTGTGTATAATGGACGTCTGCTAACTTCTGAAAGTTTTGTGCATAATACCAATTAGAGAAAACTAAATATATTTTGGCAAAGCACACAATATTAGTATTTCCTTAAATTTTCTAAATCTTTCTAGATTTTTCTAAATGATTGCAGTGGTAATCATTTAGCCAGT
The DNA here is from genome assembly GCF_003255815.1 of Theropithecus gelada. Taxonomy (NCBI): domain Eukaryota; kingdom Metazoa; phylum Chordata; class Mammalia; order Primates; family Cercopithecidae; genus Theropithecus; species Theropithecus gelada. The sequence continues at coordinate 15,044,304 of NC_037685.1, read as the reverse complement.
AAAAGTGGTAACTTTTAGCCAGCACTCTTGGGGACTGGGAAAGGATGAGACAGAAAAGATAATTTTTTATTATAAATTCAGTACTATGTAATCTTTATCTCAATATGTGTTTAATAAGGGTGATAAAACTAAAAAAAAATAGAGGTTAGCATGACTTCCATAGAGGAAGCAACCCATTTTACCTCCACGGAAATTTTAGTCTTTTCTTTGTCACTGATGATTTAGAATTCCATTAAGCTCTTTGTCATGCTTGTATTTTAAATTATTAGTATAAATACTTGTTTAGGCCCTTTTGAGCCCACTCGGGGTTCAACATTTTTCTTCTGCTATTACTCTGAAATGTACATCCCTGTCCTTTATTTTCTCTACTCTCCCTTTCTGAAGCTCTTTGCCTAGCATGTTCAAACTCTTGGATTCATTCTCATCAATATTTTAATCTTTCTCTCCTCCTTTGTGCTCCACTGTTTAGAAGATTGGGTTAACCTACATTCTAATCCTTCTGAAATTTTCATATTAATTTCTAATATCCCTTTCTTTTAGCCATTGTTTATAATAGTCTCATATCTCTATTTTGAGGTTTTGGGGGTTACTAATCCTGTTTTGTTCTGTACTTACATTTTCTCCGATTGATCTATTTGTTTTCTCTGCTTACTTAGATCTCTCTTTTATATCTGAAGGATTCCCCAAATATAGCATGATTATAGGTTGTCTGTTCAGAGGATAGTACTTGGGGCCTGGCGTGATGGCTCACACCTGTAATCTCAGCACTTTGCAAGACCTAGGCAGGAGTTTTGTTTGAGGCTGGGAGTTCAATACCACAACACCAGCCTGGGCAACAAGGTGAGACTGCAAAAAAACAATTAAAAATATGAAAGTGATTGAAAGCCTTGAGCATTTGAGCAGGACTTCATTTTAGGATGATTAGGTGGGGGGTATTTTAATAATTGGTCTCTCCTAATGACGTTTTGCCAAGATTTTGTTTTCTTTACACTCTAGAGCCAGGCAAATATGGAGAAGAATTCTTCAGTCTTCTATGAGTGTAACATGGTATTAACAGTAGGGGGATATCATAGAAAACTGATGGCTGATAATGGTTACCAGCCCAACAAGTACATGTTTGTGATTTAGAAAAAGGCCTACCTTCCTGAAGACACTTTATATCCATCTGTTAGAAAATTGTCATAATGAACTCATTTGGCAAAATAAGGCATTTTTCTGTCACTTGCCAAAAATTGTCATAAGGATACATCACTATAATGTCAACAGTGGCTTTTAGCATTGAACAGTGCAACAGTGCATTGAACAGGTCAACATAACGTGGTGGCCTCATTGCTGGTGTTCTGATTTTGGGGCTTCTGGGCAAGGGAGAAGGCAGTAGGTACAGATTGTTAATTTTCCCTATTTTCAGTGCCACACTAAATGTTTTTGTCTTATAAATCTCTAAGTCCTACACCTCCACAGTACAAATTTTCTCGGAAGAAACTTATGCTCTTGTAACTAGAGACTAGAAACCCAGTGTTGTAGCTCTAATTGCCTACACAGCAGGAGAGGAGTAAAAGAGGATAGTTTTGCTTCCCGATTTTCAGATGTTCATTCCCACAACGTCCCTTCTCATATTCTATTTGTCTCTTTATTCTTGCCGATTTGTATTTTTTCTCTTTTTTACTATCACATTAGTGAGGACATGGAGAAAAAAGAAGATAAACATCTGTGATCAGTCTATCTTCTTAAACCTAAGATCATTCATGACATTTATAAGAGTAATTAATCACAAAATAAAACAGCAGATAAAGCAAGAACAGTAATAACCAGCCTGTGCTCATTCACTGAGTACACATTGTGTCCAGGCCCACCATACACAAGATCTCATTTGGTCATCCTATGATTAAACAATACATGAGCTGGGTGTGGCGACTCACGCTTGTAATCCCAGCATTTTGGGAGGCTGAGGTGAGCACCTCACTTGAGACCAGGAGTTCAAGACCAGCCTGCCCAATGTGGTAAAATCCTGCCTCTACTAAAAATACAAAAATTAGTCAGGCATGGTTGCACATACCTGTAAACTCAGCTACTTGGGAGGCTGAGGCACTAGAATTGCTTGAACCTGGGAGGCAGTGTTCCCAGACCAAACCCAAGGTCAGGCTGCTTATTCTCACGTCCCAGTAATGAGAAGCAGATGACCTGGGAGAAAAGGCAGTTTATTTCCATAACTGGTTACAAGGAGAAGGCCTGGAAATTATCACCAGACCAACTCAAAATTACAAAGCTTTTCAGAGCTTATACACCTTCTAAGCTATATGTCTATGTGTAAGTGTGCATTCATCTAAAGACATAAGTGTTTGGTTTTCTGTTCTTGTGATAGTTTGCTAAGAATGATGGATTCCAGCTGCATCCATGTCCCTACAAAGGACACAAACTCATCCTTTTTTATGGCTGCATAGTATTCCATGGTGTATATATGCCAC
>NC_037685.1:15013153-15041522 GCF_003255815.1 Theropithecus gelada | reverse complement strand
ATAGTTTGAAGTCAGGTAGCGTGATGCCTCCAGCTTTGTTCTTTTGAACAGAAAACCAAACACCGCATGTTCTCACTCATAGGTGGGAACTGAACAATGAGACCACTTGGACTCGGGAAGGGGAACATCACACACCGGGGCCTATCATGGGGAGGGGGGCGGGGGGAGGGATTGCATTGGGAGTTATACCTGATGTAAATGACGAGTTGATGGGTGCAGCACACCAACAAGGCACAAGTATACATATGTAACAAACCTGCACGTTATGCACATGTACCCTACAACTTACAGTATAATAATAATAAATAAATTAAAAAAAAATAAAAAAAAAATAAAAAAAAATAAAAAAAAAAAAAAAAATGTCGAAAATGGATTAAAAAAAAAAAAAAAAAAAAGACATAAGTGATAAACTTCCTTTAATCTACAACTAAGATCTGAGTCCTGAAGACCTTCCTCTGGAGCCTCAGTAAAATTTACTTAATCTAAATGGATTTAGGTGCTGGGGTGATTACCCTTATCTCATCTACTGCTAAGTCACAGAGGTTTGGGGAGTTCCTTCAGACCCCCAATAAACTTGTTTGTGGAGGTCTGGGGAGTTTCTTCAGACCCCCAGTAAAACTTGTTTAATCCTAAATGGGTTCTGTTAAGAATTCCTTCATTATTTTTCATGCTTTAAGGCTCAGGAAAGGCCTAGGCAAAACTCTTGGTGGGCTTTTATTACATTCCAGCCTTCTTATAAAGGTATTGGCTCTATCAGCTTTTAATATTTCATTTAACCACTCGGTCAGTGCTGAAAGAGTTGTTATGGAGGCCTGCGTTAGTGAGACCTAGCCTGCTGTAATAGGTTGCAGTGAGAGGAGATTGCACCACTGCACTCCAGCCTGGGCAATAAAGCAAGACTCTTTCTCAAAAAAAAAAAAAAAAAAAAAAAAAAAAGACAGAAAGAAAGAAATAAAATCAAAGAATACACAAGGCGTATATTCTTATTCATATTTTAGAATGAAGAAACTGAGGCTACTGAGGAACATGAGGAACACTAAGTAATTTCCCAGAAATACATAGTAAACAATGAGCAGAAATGAGATCTCTTTGTATGAGATATGTATAATCCATTGTATAATCGTATGTATAATCCACTAAATCATATATATAATCTACTAAATCACATTGTCTCTTTTCTTCTCAGGTATAACTTAAAGTCACTAAGTTTAATCCACTTGTTGTCTCAATTTTCAGTGCTCTAAAATGATAACTGAAATTTTGAAGTCTATGAGATATTGAGTAAGCACAATATTAAAAAATATACAATAAAACTACCCCCAAAAACCTATGTCAACTACTTTCTCTATAATAGGAAAGAAAAATAAGACTGATTTTCAGTCAAATGATTGGAACATGCATTTTCAGTTTAATCTTTAATAACAAGAATACTCAATTAACCAGAACACTTTAGTAACCAAGAGTTCTAGTCCAGGCACGGTGGCTCTTGCCTGTAATCCCAGACTTTGGGAGGCTGAGGTGAGTGGATTGCCTGATGTCAGGAGTTCAAGACCAGCCTGGCCAACATGGTGAAACCCCATCTCTACTAAAAAATATTTTTAAAAATTAGCCGGGCGTGGCTGCACGTGCCTGTAGTCCCAGCTACTGGGGAGGCTGAGGCAGGGTGAATTGCAGGAACCAGGGAGGCAAAGGTTGCAGTGAGCCGAGATCACTCCACTGCACTCCAGCCTGGGCGACAGAGTGAGACTATCTCAAAAAACAAACAAACAAAAAGAGTTCTGATAATAAAAGTGTAGCTGTAATTTGGATTCATACCTCTTTAAAAGTATGGTTGAACTATCTGTAGGCATTTAAGTAAAAAAATTAAATGTCAGTTATGTGACATAAAGCAGAAACATGTAATTTGAGTTTGTAAATCTTCTCAGCAGGCTTTATTTTTTCCTCAATGCAAACATGAAAAGCATCAAAATCATCAATATAATGATTCCTATTGAGACTAGAAGTATCAAACAGTGATGCAATAATACGCTTCACTGCTGATACCTTTCTCTATTTACCAGTGAATTTTATAGTCTATTGAATTCATTCTTCTTTTTGAGTAGCTCAAAAGACAAAAAGACTTAGGCTCCCATGCTACCATCTGGTTAGGACAATTTCTGACACATAGTAGGTACTCAATCGTTTTTTGGATGAATGGCTTTCACAGCATATACTAGTCAGAGAATTAATAGATATTTTTCAAAACCCCATAGATACCCAGAATCTCAAATCAATGATTCCTTAATCTTAGCAGAATTTCTTAGTGGGAATAACAAGATTACAAGCTAATAACAGTATTGAGAGAGAAGATTTGGGAGTGAGGGGGTACATTTTAGAGCTCTTCAAACTGGGTATCTTCACCTTCTGCCCTTAGGGGATTAAATGTACCACCTATTATCTAAAACGGTGCAACTTTCTTAGGGGCTCAGGAAAGCTCATCTTAGGAAAGGCAAAGGGAAGGGTGACTACCAATTCGAATCCACGCTGAATATTAATATTTTATATATTCTGCTTTTGCAGATGAGGTTCTCAGAGGAACTGAAATAATGAGGCTGGGGAGCTTATAACAAACCTATGATGTAAGTATTATTACTTTTTCACTTTACGAATGAGAAAGCTGAGCTGCAGAGAGGTTAATAGCACCAGGTCATGGAGCTAATAAGTGGCACAGTCTGGATTCCATTGCAGGAAATCTGACTCGCCTCCCAGGCCTGCCAACCCATGTGGCTGAAGCCCAAGGTGGAGCAGAGCATATGGGAGATGTTGAATAAAGTGTTTTGGGACCAAACTGAAGCGGCTTCGCTTCAGATTTGTGATTAATTCTTCATGAAAAGGCTGGATAAGGAGAAATTTTTGAGCATGTGGCAAAGCATAGGACATAGTTATTAATGCATCATTAATAAAATGAATGAGCATACTCCTTTGTGTGGGTAAAATATTGCTTATTCCCCTAAATTTCTGGAACTCTTGCCTTTTTCCCATAATCTGCCTGGGTCATAGACACATGAAAGATTACAGCACAATGAGGACTTAAAATTTAATCCTGGCTTCTGCTTAAAATTCATTCAGCTACAAGAGAACAGAGAACACTGCTCTCACCCTAACAACTTGAAAAAAGTCAAATAATCTTCAAAATTATAACTTCCCTTGAGCCCATCAGAGACCTCAGGTGAAATATAAAGGGTGACAACCTCCTCCTAGAATAAAGAAGATGCATGACTCTTTCACTTTTGGCAGATCCTTGGAGGAAGAGAAACTACAATAAAAGTAGGAAAGAAAAAAAAAAGCTGTATTTGGAATGAGTTCTGAGAGACTAAATGTGGGCTAGCAGAGGACCAGTTAAGAATCCTGAGAGCCCCTGACCCGGGAGAAACTGTACGTGCTCGCAAGGTCTTTTACTGCAGGCCTCCACTGAGCACTAACAGCAAAAACAGAGGGCCTGCAGTTTTTGTCAACAAGAGCCTCTTCTTCTTGTCGACAGCCATTATATTAGTCCGTTCTCACATTGCTTTAAGGAATTACCCAAGACTGGGTACTTTATAAAGAAAAAGGGTTTAATTGAGTTTCATTGACTCACAGTTCCACATGGCTAGGGAGACCTCAGGAAACTTACAATCATGGCAGAAGACATCTCTTCACAGGGCAGCAGGAGACAGAATGAGAGCCAGCAGGGCGAATGCCAGAGGCTTATAAAAACCATTAGATCTCGTGAGAACTCACTCACTACCACGAAAACAGCATGGGGGAAACCACACCCAGGATACAATTCCTTCCCACCTGACCCCTCCCAACAGGTGGGGATTATAGGAATTACAATTCAAGATGAGATTTGGATGGGGACACAGGCAAACCATATCAGCCATGAAGCCTCATCTACTTCACCAGATGGTTCTTGCAGAAGAAAAAGCTTTACATGGCAGTGGGAGGGAGAGGAAACATCCCCACCCAATCCTCACCCCAGTTCTCAGGCTAAATTCACTGTTTCTCGGAAAGGGGTTGAAGTAAATGTCACCTGTCACTGAGGAGGGGCAGGTCCTTCCTGTTCCCACCATGAGCTTGGCAGTGAGTAACAAGCCATAGGAGTCTCACTCAGAGAAGTTTGGCTGAGGGAGAAGTAAAAGGAGAACAAACCTTTTGCCTTGCGGGGAGAGGAGGAGCTCTTGGCTTCAGAATATTGCACTGATACAGAACAGACATCAGTTACCATTGGGAGATGAAGGGGGAACAACCTTCCAAACTGTGGAAAAGCAGGAGTCGGGCCTGGGGGCTCATGCCAGTAATCCCAACAATTTGGGAGGCTGAGGCGGGCAGATCACTTAAGCCCAGGAGTTCAAAATCAGCCTGGGCAACACAAAGAAACGCTGTTTCTACAAAAAAAAAATACAAAAAATTAACTGGGCATGATGGTGTACACCTGTGGTCCCAGCTACTCAGGAGGTGAGAGAATCGCTTGAACCTGGGAGGCAGAGGTTGCAGTGAGCCAAGATCGTGCCACCGCACTCCAGCCTGGGCAACAGAGGGAGACACCATCTCAAAAAAAGAAAGAAAGAAAAAAGTAGGAGGGGATTCCGAGACAATCTTGATGAAAAAATATCAGAAATGTATTAGCCAATGAAATTTAGATAAAATCAACTGTTTTTATAATGGATTCAAGGCTGAAATGTCACTGGTGCACATTTTGATTCCCTGACCTCATTTGTATGATTCTACTAGTATGATATTTTCATTTCCAAAGAAAAATGTTCTAAATAGAATGCAACCTTCTAGACATTTTCATAGCCTGTTATTTTCTAATTCTTGTGATAGACAAAACTTGCTCTTTTAAAAGTTCATTGTATAGCTTGAAATGTTTTACTTAATGAAAATTACTGTTTGAGAACTTTTAGAATTTTTAAACATTCCTGGAACAAATCACTCCCCTATTCTCTTTTTCTGGCTACTGACCTTTCCTCAATCTAGATCACACTTAAATAGGATGCAAGTGGATCTTAACAACCTCCTTAGAGTAAGTTTTTCCAAGACCTTCAGAGCTCCCTGCTTCAAACACACCTCTCAACAACCCTCAGCTGTGGATGGCTTATGAGAAGCTAAATGCAGCCTAGCCCTTCAGTTTCTTGCCATCTCAACAACAAATTCATAGCCACCACCAAATCTCGTGCCCAGCACTCACACTCCTGGTACTTTCAAAGAAAGTTTTTGTAGTGCAAATTTTGCTCATAAATTTTGTTCCTTAAAGTTTACCAGTAGCAATGTTTGTTTGCTTGTTTTGCCAAATGAAAGAAATCTGAATGTTTTTGCAAAATATCATCTTAAAATGTGAATTTTAAAAAGACAGCAAACAATTAAAACACTTATAGAATACGTTCTACATACAACTCAGCAAAGTATTTTTAAATGTGAAATTTTAATAGGTTTGGTAGATACCTACGTAGTACTAAATATATGCCTGATACTGTTCTAAGCACTGTACAAGTATTAACTTAATCCTCTTAATAATTGAAGAAATAAATATTGCCCATTTTACAGATGAATAAACCGAGAGGCAGAGAAACTAAGTAACTTGCTCAAATTCACACAGCTAGTACGTTGCAGATTTAGAATTCAAACCCAGGTTGACTGGCGGCAGAGATTGTGCCTAGTTGTATGAAAGAGGGAAATGTGGAGGTTTTACTGGGAGAAATAGTTTCAAAGGCTTTGCAGGAAAATCAATAAGAATCATAGTGCTCTTAATATATTCAAGCATCAAAGCCAAAGGAACCTCCATTAATATTTTAAAAATTCAACTCTAAATGTCTATGACTTCTCCAGACCTCAATTACTTGTGATTATTTGTCAAAGAACAGTACATAGAAATACTAGAGGGAAACTAGTATTTCTTGATATTTAGACATAAACATGCCAAATAAACTGCAGTCTTATATGTATAATTTGTTTTCTGGTTAGACTAAAGATAAACTGAGTTATGATTCAGAGAACTACCCAAATAGACAAGGCATTCACTTGCAGTGAAATGGATATTTAATCCAGATTCCTTTAGAACTGTTTTGTAATCCAAGTAAAAACCGATGTTAAAACCTAAAGAGGGAAGGAGACTCCCTTGTGTATTTCTACTGGCTATGGAATGCCAGCATGTTCCCATGTCGCGAGAAGGAGGGTGTCCTATGACGGCTTTTTCTGTGACAGTTCTAACTACTTAGGTTTTCTTTTCACAGTCCTATCTCCGTAAATGTGGTTGAAAATATCAAACTAATAAATTATAAATTAGCATTCCATATAAATTGTGAATTTATGCAATATTAAGTAGATATTGGTGTTCATAATTAGAACTCACACATAGTAACTCCCAATGGGCACAAGAAACGAACAGTTTTTGAGATGCATAGAATGAGCCATGTTTGTTTCTGGTCTCCGGAATTATGCACAGCTTTCAACCTAAATAAACAGTTAATTAATTCACTGAATGACCTGCAGCTAATATCTGATTAATGACCCTTAATTACCAGGAAGCACTTTAAAAATATGAAGAGCTATGTAAATGTTAAGGATATTATCTTCAACAGTGTCTCTAGTGCTTTCTTACACACAGGGCAAACAGCTCTTTATTTCCATCTATTTTTACATTTATTCTCTCTTGCAATGAACAATTCTATCTTATAATCTTATTTTCTTATTTTTGCAACTCAGAACTACTTCCATCCAGTGCCGGAAAAGTGTGTAGTATCTCTGCATGCTGCGCTATAGGGGACTGTTTTGACAGCTTGCCAAGCCATGGATCGTGCTTAGAAAAATACATAAAGAATAAAATGCATTAGAGAGAACAGGAAATTATCCATAAATGGCATTATCAACCAACAGATCATTAACCACCTCACCTCTCCTGGAGGGAACCAGATAAGATACCTCATAGAAAGAAAAAGATAGGGTTATAAGCAAAGGCAAATTAAGTTAAGTTTAGCTACTCTGAATATAAAATACAGCATTCTAAATTACAAAAATATGACTGTTGCTAAGATAAGTTATTGTCACTCTTGCCACTCTGCAATGCAGATGTTAGCTGCTCCTATGTATCCCCACTTGCCACTCTGTTTTGCCCAACTTTGACCCAAACACAGAAAAGCCTATCTCCAAATTTCCTCAAAAGAATGCGCTAAAATGCCCTAAAGAAAGAATGAGAAATGTCAGTTTCACTGATGATTACTCTGTTGGGGAGTTTTAGGGCAGAAGCTGAGAAAAGGGAGTTAACGGAGCACAGACGATGACCAACTTGATCATTAAGGGAGCACATCTCTTTCCTTAAGTCTTCTAACTGCCAAGCTACTATGGAGCTTCCTACTCTCGATCCCTTCTTCCCTTTGCACCCACCTTGTTGATGCTTTCCCTTTCCCTCTGTGATCCTTACAAGTTTCCTTTCTTGTACTATACCTTGTGGTTAAGGGACTGTCTTTTACTACCTGGACATGACCATTGGGTCTCACTCTCCATCCCAAGAAACTTATTGAATTTTTTTCTTAAAAAACAAGTGCTCTCCCCAAGAGAAATTCTGGCAAATAATCTTTTATCTATCTTATTAATCTATTTTGGAGATGGAGTATATGCATTGATCTGTTTTAGCTAAGCTAAAAGAAAAATTGAACCACTATCATATGGTTTCTAAAAGAGAGTTTGGTTTCTGCTTTGAACATGTCCACTATTTCCCTTCCTTCTGCTTCCCCATCAATGAAGTTTCAGAATGGGATGGAAAAATAACCACTATGGAATAAAACCTAGGCAGCTTGGCAAAAAGAACAAGTGAAGCTGGGTGCCACTTCAACCCCTGGTTCTTGGCTCTCAAAAGAGTCTTGTTTCAGAGCTTGTTTCAGAAGGTAAGCAAGGACATTTTTTCCATCTGTGGACTTACAAGGGGAATGCTTTACTGTTGATTTCTGTAATAATCATTTCAGAAGAGTGCTACTCTGAGAAGCAAGTGCCACGTTTTACTATCGAATTGTTATTCAAGCATTCCTATAGGCAACACAAAAATCACTTTTATTTGATACTATTAAACCCGATGGCAAATCACCCACAAGTCCTTTATTTCCGCTTGTGCATCACTCCACTTATCCTCCACAATGAATCCTCCATTGTCCCAAATTCAATTAAAACTACAACCAGGCATTACACACACACTGTACCTGGAAAAACCAGCATGTAGCATGCAGTCACAGTAAGCTCAGAGCCAGTGAGGTCTCCTAGCCATGCTTCCAGCTATGGTCAAGTTCCTAAATATCTCTGCTGCTCATTTTCCGATCCACTTAATGGACATCATACAAGACAGACCCCCAACTTATAATGGTTCAACTTTACTTATAATGGTTCAACTTCAAATTGTCCAAAAGCAATTTGCATCCAGTATGCTCCTCAACTTATGATGGGGTTACATCCCAGTAAACCCATCATAAACTGAAAATATAGATCAAAGGTGCATTTTTTACTTACTATGTCTTCACTTTATAATACATTAATCTGGATGTAACCCCATGGTAAGTTGTACTGTACTATTAAATTATGTACTGCTAAAGTCATAGGGTTGTATTAAGATATAAAATATGACAATATGTGTAAAATACTTAACACAACCCTCCTCAAAAAACAGCAGATACGCAATAAATGCCAAATGTTTTACTGCTGTGGCTGATATCGGTTGACTCCTCCCAGACCAATTACAGAGCAAAATAGGCCACAGGACAATCGGTTGCACAAACCCTTCTCCAAAGCCACACCCTGAGAGACAGCAATGGCACCTACTCCAATCTAATCCCTCCACTGTCTCCCAAAAATGACAATTAAGGTCTTAGCCCAGCAATTCCAAAGCACTACAACCCCTGCTATCAGTTATATGTTACAGGTAAGTAACATATGAGCATTGTAGCACTGCCTTAACTTCCCCTCGTTGATTAGTTCTAAACTAATGGGTACCATACCAAACCAGAAGGAAGTTGTTTCAAGATAAAATTCTGTAAGGGGACCAGCTTCTCTAGCCTAACACAATCACTACCTTGTAGGCATCCATGAGACTCAGGTGTCTATTTTATAACAAAACCTAGAGGACTGTCTTTAACTCAGCTGGTCCAAAAGTTGGCTTAAGAATTAAAGCCCACATCTTTGATATGTATATTTTACTATTCATAGTTATGAACTTCACAATACCTATAGTAAATTTTGATATTAGTTAATAATTTCTCCTTACTATGAAATTGGAGATCATCCTCAAAAAATAATTTTTAATAGGCCATAGGCTGAATTCTCACCTAGTGTCTTATGTAGTTCTTGTTCCATGCTATCCATGGTGGTGAATCTCCCCCTTAATTCTAGGTCTGATTCAACAAGCTTTGACTCAAATTACTGAGTTTATTAATTGATTTCAGCATGTGAACATAGTGAACTGCAGCAGAGGCTTGGGTGAAGATATGGGCTTATCTGCTGTTCACTAACCCTCAGCAAAGCCTGCTCAAGCTTCCTTTCACCAGGGAAGCTGGTGTCTGCTTGAGGTTCTCCACTCTTGAATAGACCAAGAACTCTGGGAAATCTAAGACTAAGATGTCAGTCCAATTTCTGCACTCAGTTGTGGAGGGCCAGAAAAATCAATGGGCTATGGCCATAGCTTCTCCCTGATACAAACGTAGTACTGGTCCCCTGATGATGCAGCAATCCATGAGGATCATATGGATCTTTGAAGGAGAATAATCCATTATTATATATCTTCAGCAGAGAGCAATTCCATGGAGGCATTCTTTCAACAAATATTTATTAATTGCCCATAGATAAGAGGGAATATTTGTTTCATCCCTCTTGGTGACTGGGCAGTATTGTCTCTACTCTCCTGGCACTGACTCTCTGATGATAAGCAGTGTGCCCAGGGAGCCTTGACATCTGGAGCTCAGTCACCAAAAAGCAGCAGAGCCAATGCTTCTGGGATAAAGTCACGTTTGATCTTATGTTGTCTTTCCTAATGTTCCTCTGGCATGTTTTCTATATATTTTTTTATGTTTGCTAAATTTAATTCATTTTTTTCTGTCTGTTTTTTTAAATAACAATTAAAAAAAACACACTTGTCTAGTTTGAGCTTACAACATATTCAGTGTTATTTGACAAAGAGATGTTGCCAACTTCAGAGAATCATTTGGACACTTCCAAGACCTGCAGGTACTCACTAGCCTCATCTTATAAAGGTTTTCAGATTCACCCACATAGCATTATCCATTAGAGCTTGCTCTAACTTAGACTGCAGAAATAACACCGAGAGACTGGCAACATCTTTCTTGAGGGGCTTGAGGTACAGAGGTGGCAGGGACTATCGATAGTCCCATGACCCAGTTAAAACATCGTTTCGTGCTCATGTGCCTTTAAATCCAGAATCTTATTTTATTCCAACTGCCAACTGGCTCTGCTGAACAGCAGTGTGGAGGGTAATTACAGTGAAAGGCAGCAGCTCACCATGGGTCCTGGGAGCTCAGGACACTTTGTAACCACTTCTGTCACCTCCTGAAGTACACCAATTGTCCTGGGAAGAACAGGAGAGTAGGGGCCAATGAGGGTCTTCAGTGCTAGGAAGCAGCTCTACTCCCGTCTGACTCTGCCATTTGGAAGACCAGATGGGGAGGACCTAGAGCTTTCCCTCCAGCTGCTCTGGCCTTGTGCAACATCCAGGTTATCTCAGCAGAAGCCAAAGAGCCACAGAGAGCCTACCTGGAAGAAAGCAGGCATTAAGAATGCATCTGTTTTGCCAGCTCAGCACAGCAGCATGACTAGAGATAAATATATTTGGCAAATAGCATATCAAACTGCTGTTACCACGTAGGGACACAACAGTGCTTGAGAAACATGAATAAATTACTTGGACTATGAAAATCAAGAGTCATAACTACAGAGAGACTGGTGGCTTGACAATGGATGGCAGCAGTGGATGAGATAAGCTGAACAGCTCATCTTTGAGAGCATGGGATAAAGTTTTTTTCCTTCCTTGGAAGCTTTGAAGAAGTGGAACAACAGGAAGGCCATGGTCTCTGTTCTCTGCCCATAGCTACACAAGCTATGCTGCCAGCAGGCACCTGGGCTAAGGCAGAGTGAAGGGATTAAAGGCCTCCGTCTCCATATCCAAAAATAGGCCTTTGCATTCAATGTGCAATGGATTTAGCAACGTTATTTCTTCTGAACATTCACTTTCCATTTCAATTTCAAGTCAGATCCTGTGATCTCAGTAGAACTTTGCTATCTCTCTTTGAATGGCAGAATTCACACATAGAGTGAAAAGAATTTCAACACGGGCAGATTAATACAGCTTTCAGTTAAGACAGAAGTCAATTCAAAAGTTGGTGGATGTATTAGTCTGTTTTCATCCTGCTATAAGGAAATACCTGAGACTGGATAATTTATAAAGGAAAGAGGTTTAATTGACTCACAGTTCCACATGGCTGGGGAGGCCTCAGGAAACGTACAATTATGGTGGAAGGGGAAGCAGACACTTTCTTCACAAGGTGGCAGGAGAGAGAGTGTGTGAAGGTGGAACTGTCCAATATGTATAACACCATCAGATCTCGTGGGAACTCACTCACTATCACAAGAACAGCTTGGGGGAACCACCCTCATGATCCAGTCATCTCCCTCCCTCAACACACTGGAATTACAATTCAAGATGAGATTTGAGTGGGGAGACGGAGCCAAACCAGATCAGTGGAGGTTGGGACCTACAACCTAATGAATCTGGGGTGTGTGTGTGTGTGTGTGTGTATCCCTACTCTTTTTATTGGATCAAAGGAAAATCTTAGCTATTCAGATCACTGATGAAGTAGTAAAAGATTCTAGTAGAAACAATGTCAGTTAATTCCATCATACATGAAATTAATTGTGTATCCTTTGGTTTTAGGATAGAAAGTTCTAGAGGCCCTTCGGTCTGTTCACTGCCCACAAAACGGCTGCAAAGCCATTCCCTCATATATTCCAGCTCCTTCCCCAGAAGCCACTTTTTCAAGACTACTTCTCTTCTTTGGGACTGATTTTACTATTTGCCAGGGACATCTGCTCTAAACCCTCTGCTTATTATTTCCAATGCCAAAGGTGAACTACTTTTCCAGAATGTCCATTATCACTTGTTTCTTCATTCTTTTTGAAATTTTACCTCTTCTCCTAGTGGTTTGAAAATCATCAGTTTACCTGACCTCTCCATGCCCTGATGTGACACAGCAATGCCAGGTCTCCTCAGGAACGGCTTCATTTCTTCACACCTACTAGCTGTTGTGAGACATGTGACACGTATTATCTTTGATCCTCTAACTTAGGGAGACAATCTAGCAAAGAGGTTAAGAAAACAGGCCTTAGGATCAGTTTGCCTGGGTTCATAATCCCAGTTTCTACTTCAGCTGGCTGTGTGGCTTTGAATAAGTAACTTCATTTTTCTGTGCCTCTATTTCTTTATTTGGAAAATGGGAATAATAATAATGTACTACCTCATGAAGTGTTTGTGAAAATTCAAAGAGTTAACACATGTAAGATACTTAGAAAGAGCCAGGAAGATAGTAAGTGCTCAAGAGATGTTACTTTATTATCCACACGACAACTTTGCAAGGTATATATTCTGGAGAGGTTATGAGGCTATATGGAGAGTAAATGGGAAAGGCACATTTTTTTGAGACAAAGTCTGGTTCTGTTGCCCAGGCTGGAGTGCAGTGGTGTAACCTCTGCTCACTGCAACCTCCACCTCCCAGGCTCAAGCCATCCTCCCACCTCAGTCTCCCGAGTAGCTGGGACTACAGGCATGTGCCACCACACCTAGCTAGTTTTTGTGTTTTTTGTAGAGGTGGAGTTTTGCCATGTTGCCTAGGCTGGTCTTGAACTTGTAAGCTTAGGTGATCCACCCTCCTCAGCCTCTCACAGTACTAGTACTACAGGCATGAGCCACCTCACCCAACCAAAAGGTCCATTTTAAACTTAGAAATATTATCCGGAGCCTGTGCTCTTGCCACACCTCGCTGAGATAGTTCAGTAACACAACACAATTAAAAGGCAAGCAATGTAATAGCAACAATTGATGATAGTAGTTACGGGTATAAAATTTTGTGTTTCTCTGCCATACAGCCAACAACACCCCCTACCCCAAGCCTTTCAAAAGAGAAATGAGTTTGTTTGTTTGTTTGTTTGTTTGTTTGTATGACTTCTGCATGCAAGGCATGGAGGGAAAATGAACAAAGTAAGAAAAGTGAACCAGGAAGGGATGAGACTGTGACAGCTGTGGAGAAGAGAACTACTCATTTTTCTTAGGGGAAAAGGTGTCTTAAACTTTAATCATTTTTAAAATAAATCTTTCACTGTGTGCTTTTGTTTCTTTTTGTTTTATATCTGAGTTTTGCTGAAGACTTTTAAGATTTTTTTTCCTAGTGATTACATTCATACCTACAACTTTGCATAGTATATTTAATCCTTTGTTTCATTTAAGGAATAGAAGGTTTTTTTAATTGTCATAAGCTATGAATAATTCCTTTATGGTTTGTGCTGCAGGGATCCTTCTTTAATAAATTTTGCCTATTCAAAGTCACAATGGTATATTTGCTGCAGTAGCAATTAATTCCAGACAATGACCAAAGATGAAATTAGCACATATATTTCACCTTTCTTTTTGCCTCCCTCTACTCTGTTTCCTCATTTAGCTGATTTTATTGTCTTTTTAGTGTTTGCTTTGTAATGGTAAATATACTTGTACCTTAGCCAGGGGATTACCAAGGGTGAGGCTGTGGGAGCTGTCAATGCCAGATGCTGTTAAGAATGTGCATTGTTCTTTCGAAAATTTTAAAACAATAATAAAACCATATCTAAGTCAATCTAGTCATTATTACTACCATGCACCAATAATACAATATCAGTGAGAAAATCTTCTTCCTTGTAAGGGCAGTCCACCCCGACCATCAGCTTGCCCTGTATATGCCTCGATCAGGTGCTTCACTTACTTTATCTACACTCTTTTCCGCTGTACCAGATAAGAAACACAGAAAAATAGCAATAAGCCATTCTTCTCTTCCTTTATCCCTTTTCTACATTTGTCAGAACTTATAACATTTGTGTTATACTCTACAGCCATACTCCCCATGTTTGTTTTGTGAAATTAAATGGATTCAGTGCCTCCCACAAATAATTGTTTTTATATATTAACACTTATCTCCATCTCCATTTTAGGTGAAATTTTCCTGAGGATAGTGTGCCCTTTCAAGTGATAGATGTTTTAATCCATAAAATATACTAAATACATATATTTTTATGAATGATTGTCTCCATTTTCCTCTTTGGGACATTGATTATGTGTATCACCTTTGCCTACCTACTCTTTTATTTCCTCTAACCTTTTAAGTATTTGCTTCCATTTCAATGTGCTCATTTTTATCATGTCTCTTTCTGTGTTTTCATCAGTGTCTAATCTCTGTTGTGCTGCTCATAGTTTTGCCTTTGGTTATGCAATGGCTTTATTTATTTATTTATTTATTGTTGTTTAGTTTTTGCTTTTACTTTTTCCTGATCTCTGCCAACTCACATTTCATCTCCTTGTACTCTCTAACCACCTCTCCATTAGTCCTTATGCTTCTGCTTAGTACTGTTACTATATTAGAGTGGTTGCTTTGTTAATTTTTTAATGAGTAGTGAAATATCTGCCTACAATTTTCATCTGCAGTGCATTTTCAGTATATATTCTTCAACAACAATTTGTTTCTTTCCTTTGTTTTTATAGTAATGACTTTATATGTGTCTGTGCTGATTTCTTTTTCTTTAATTTTTCATCTTTGATGATGGTAATTTTTTTCATAAACCAGTTATACATATAAGGGTCATGTGGGGAAGGAGTCAGGACAGGGTTAATTAAGGATAGAAATTTTCCTAATGTCCCCTATTAACATCCATTAGCTCTTTGAGAATTTACTTTTCCCAGGCTTACAGTTAGTCACTTGTAGAGATATTTCTAATGTAAAGACCCCTGCAGTTCCAACATGATCTCCAGAAACACAGCTTGCTTCATGTAATTGCATTACCAATATAACTCTTCAGCTGGCCACCTTCTCAACTCTCAGAACAAAACCAAGCCAAGGGAAAACTTCCATGGCAGCCAGTGAGCCTGTTTCCAATTTCCAGACAGAGGCTTTAGTTTTGCTTCTCTAAGTGAAGTCCCTAACTTTAAAAAGGACACATATTTCTGAGATCTACCTACATGGACATCCTTTCTCTAATTTCCCATGTCCCTCTGTTTAATTGCCATCGTCATTATACTACTCTGCTCACTCTGTTGTTTAGAACGTACACTATCTCCCACTTTTATTGGAGGCAGATATTGTATTTTCATTCATCATTCTTTTTTGCTCCTTTTGCGTAAGTCAAAAGGAGAGGAGGGAAATGCACTTTTATAGTACAATCTTCAAAATGGAAGTCACAGAATCTTCTTATGAAAGAACCAGTTCTGCAACTAAAAATGACATTTGGAGAGCAATAAAAAGAAAAGGAGAAGAAAGAGATTCAACTTCCCAGTAGAAAATCTGTTCTGCATAAAGAAAACCATAGTAGTCACTGTACATCCTTGGGTTCTTATTTACTTTTCCAACTGGCTACTATTTCTTTCAGAAAATCCATGACTAAATCATCTTCTTTGGCAAAACTTCTTAATAAAGAGGTCATTTTACTTCAGTCCCAGAGATCTGTCATTGCAACAGGTACCAGAGACCAGTAACAAGTGCCATTTTTAAAGCTTTCTCTTAATAGCAGTGAGACTATGACTTATCCCATCATAGTATTAAATATATTGTTTTTTATTTAAAAATAAAATTATAAAGTGGGAATACATTATTCACCACAGAAAAAGAACCAGCTTACACACATTGACAGTCAGTTATTTTTTATTTGTGGGTGGCAGAAAGACGGTGAGACAAGAGAATTTTCACTGCTGAAAGCATCACGAAATCAGCTGTCACACTTGACATTAAAGTTAATTGTCGATAAACGAAATCTTCTGACAGATTTTCTGTAGCCAATAATTTAGTAAAAGTGCTCTGCTTTGGAAAGCCAAGAATGTCAGCTAAAGGTCAACTCCCAGGGCATGAAAATGCCCCCTTTCTGTAACAGAGCGTTAAAATTGGACTATTCCTGCCTCAGTCGAAAACTGAAGAAAGCAAACAATAGTTACTAAGTGCTCCTGCATTCCAAAGCAAAGGGCAAGACCACTTCTGCAGAACTTGCAAAGCAAATAATAAGAAGTCAGTTTCACCATGATTCACTCATCAACCATCTTGAGGGTATAAAAGGATTAACGTTAAAAAGGGGAGAATTACTGCAGAAAGTTATGGGGTGCTATAATATTTTCTCCCTCCATCATAGAAGAGGGAAGAGGGTAAGAAAAAGAAGCTCCTAGTGACCTGCTAAGGGAGTTTGATCTTGACCACCTGGTATATGTAGTGTCCAAGACTAACGTCAGACCATGCCTGGAAAAGTCTAAAGTGAGAAGCTGAAACCTATAGCCACAGAGTAGAAAACTTCATTGGGAACAAAGCACCCTTATTTGTGAGAAAAGGGCAGGTGAGTGTTTTCCGTGTGAGATTTGGGTCACATGGAGAAGAAAACCTACCTGGAGTCATCTTAAAGAGGAATTAAGGGAAGATTGTCTGCGAGAGCGCTGGATATCCCAGAGGCTGAGGCTCAATTCATGAGAATTACAAATAGAGAGCTCCAGTGGGAGTACTTCTATGGAAGCTACAATCATAGCAACTGAAATAAAGGTAATCACCCTTGGAGTTCTGCCATAGACAGAAGGTACCAGATTTCATTCCCTATTCAGAGGCAACTACTGTTTAACATCACCATAGATTCATTTTACCTGTTCTATAACTTCATGTAAATGAATTTATACACTTCGTGTTCTTTGGTGTCTGGCATATTTTGCTCAGAATAATGTTTTTGAGATACATCCATAATGTTGCATGTATCCGTAGGTTATTTTTTCTTATTATTACTGAATATATTCCATTGCATAAATACAGTTCAGTATGTTTATCTAGAAGTTCTACAGATTTTGTTTCTACATTTAAGTCTATTTTCCAATTTGAATGGTTTTATGTATAGCACAAAATACGGATTGAAGTTCATTATTTTTTCATACAGCTATCCAGTTGTTCCTGAAAAATTTCTTGGAAGCACTCTCATTTGCCCAGTGAATTATCCAACAACTTTTGTTGCACAACTAATTACCACAAAAAGTAGTGGCTTAAAATAACTTTTATTTTGCTCACTATTTTGTGTGTTAGGAATTCAAAAAAAAAAAAGCTCTGCTGGGTGGTTCTTACCTGGGGTTTCTCATCTGGTTGCAGTTAGGTGTTGCATGGGACTGCAATAATCTGAAGCCTCAATTGGGCTGGATGTCAAACATGCCTTCCTCTCATGCCTGGCATGCTGGCTGGTGCTGGGAGCTCAGGTGAGGCTGTCAACCAAAGTATCCACAGGTGATTTCTCCAGCATGGCAATCAGAGAGTAGTCAAACTTCTTGCATAATCATTGGTTTTCCCCAAAAACGACTGACTTAAGAGAATCTGGCAGAAGGTATGTGGCCATTCATGACCTACTCTTAGAAATTACATCGTGTTACTTCCATATTCTTTTGGTCAGAGAAATCACAAACCTATTTAGATTCAAGAGAACCCTACATCCTGAGAGGAAGTGTATCTAAGAATTTGTGGTCATCTTTAAAACCACAGTACCATATATGTGTGGATCTATTTCTGGACTCTATTCTGTTTTATTGATCTACAGTATTTGTCTGCCCTAATGTCACTAGCAATATCTTAATTACAGTAATTTAAAGTTAAATCTTGAAATCAGATAGTATAAGCTCCTCATTGTTAAAATTGTTTTGGCTATCCTAAGTTCTTTGCATTTCCATATAAATCAGTTTGTCAGTTTCTATTAAATTTTTAAAAACCTGCTTAGATTTCAATTGACATTGTATTGAATCTATAGAACAATATGGAAAGAATTGATTTCTTTACAATATTAAATGTTGCAATCCATAAATATTTTATTTCTCCATGCATTTAGGTCTTCTTTTATTCATTGCAGCAATGTTTTGTGGTGTTTTTTTTTTCATGTAGAGGTTTATACATCTCTCATTAAACTTATTCCTATGTATTTTATATTTTTGATGCTACTGTTTGCTAGAATTGACTTTTAATTTCATTTTCCCATTTTTCCTTGTTTGCATATAGAAAAGCAATTGTCTTTGTATATTGACCTTAAACCCTGCAACCTGGCTAAATTCACTAATTAATTCTAATACCTCCGGTATAATGTTGAAAAAACGTCTTAAGAGTAAGTATCTTTGCTTTGTGCCCACACTTAGGGATCAAACTTGAAATTTTGGGTAATTATTTCTCCATTGTTTTTCTCCTTCAATTCCACCCTTCATTCTTTCAGGGACTCCAGTCACACATAAATTAGGCTGATTGTTGTTGCCTCACAAATCTCTTAAGCTGTTCCTTTTTTCAGGTTTCTTTCCTCTAATTCAATTTGGATAGATCACTTTCTTCTACAGTTCTCAGTCTGCTGTTAAGTTCATCCAATGAATTTTTCTTTTTCTCAAGGATTACAGTCCATTGCTGTCTGGTGCCCATCATCTGAAAACAGTTGCTTCATATATATTTGTCTAGATTTACAGTTGATTAGGTTGGGAGAACTGGTCAAGTGCCAGTCACCCTCATGGCTGGAAGGCCCATTGACATTTCATTATCTAAGAGTGCCTGGAGACATATTAGAAGCTAGCTGAGATTTCATCCGAGGTGCAGAAATTAAATATCTACAATGTCTGAAAGGAAAATAATGAGGAAAATATAATTTGTTCTACTTGCACCCTATAGAGTTCAACACATTCAATATACCAGTCACATTACCATTTCAGAAATGTGTGTGTATGTGTTTATGTGTGTGTATATAGTATAAGAAAGAGGGGCTGGGAGCTGTGGCTCACACCTGTAATCCAGCACTTTGGGAGGCCAAGGTGGGTGGATTACTTGAGGTCAGGAGTTCAAGAATTGCCTGGCCAACATGGCACTTGACAGAGCAAGGCTCTGTCTCAAAAAAAAGAAAGAGGGTAAGTTTGGGGAGCAATAACAATGCTCATTAATTCAGAAATGGAGGAAATGGTGACCTGTAAAATCTTTGGTTGCAAGGAATGAAGTTAGAGTGTGGTTGCGCTGGAGGAGCCCTGGGTTTGGGTTCGGTCCCAGCTCTGTTTCTCGTTAGCATTACTGAGCAAATCATTTAACCTCTCAAAGTCATTGTCCCCTACTAATACAGCTAGATTATAACACTGACCCCTCCTTCTTGTCGTGAGTAGCAGATGTGAAAGTGCTCTCATTCTTATTTATAGACAGTTTATTATAAAACTTGATTTAGGAACTATATGATGTAGAAGAACAAAAACTGTATATCCTACAGCATGGATATTGCCAACTCTTTCTTCTCCAAGTATATATATTATAATAATAGCAGCTCCCATTTGCTCAGTGTCTGCTACATGCCTGACACTGTTTTGGAGATTTTAGCTTATTTACTCTCTACAGCAAACTTGAGTGACAGGTATTAACACCTCAATTTTGCAAATCAGGGAACCAAGGCTAAAGAAAATTAAGAAACTAGCTCAATGTCAAATGGCAAATCAAAAAAATCTAACCTAGACTCTTGTGTCTACAAAACCTAGGTTTTTCCTATTAGACCACATTGACCATGGACGGTCATCATTTCTCTAGTCCTCAGAGCTCTCCTCCATGAAATGAGGATTTTGAACCACATGATAAGTATTATTATCCCTTCTCTCTTAGCATGCACAATTGTTGCATGTTTTTCTAATCTTATTAAACCTCAAGCGTGAAGAAGCCCAATCTAATTCCAAGTCCATATAACTTGAAAATGTTGAATTCTAGGAGTATATTTGACCTGGTTTTCATATTCAGCTTCTGATCTGTTATCAATAAATATTTCAACCTGAACCAAGATTTTTTTTCACTTATTTGAATCAATTACACAGGCCTTGATCCTCAACATTTTTTCTCGTCTGTGCTGGTCATATACATGATGCATTGCTAGCTGTATCATCTGTCTTTACTTGTCATGGAGGTTGAGGAAATGTGCCCTAGGTGTGAATATTTTAAGAAGAGCCCCCCCCCACCCACCGTTTATTCTGATAAGCTGCCTTTTCACTGAGATGGTTTAAAAAACCATATTGTGCATCTGTTTGTGCACAGTTCATCTCACATTGCAGACATATATTATTTTACCCTATGCTCACTAGTATTAATCATCACTTTTATCTCTTTACTTTTAATTCCATACAATCCAGGCCAGAAAAACTACCAGTTTCCAACTGTAACTGGGGAGTTGCCCTGAGAAGAGGGAAACCCTTCACCTCTACATTGTCATGGACAAAATGTAAAATGGGGGCATGGTGGGAGGAAGAACACAGTCTACCTTCTAAGCAGAAGCAAGAGACCAGGCTTGGAAATAGAGATCACTCCACAAGCATTAGTGGAAAGAGGACATACTCAAACAAGCACATAAAATATACCAACCAAGGGACATTCCCTCCACCTCCCTGGCAATCACCACACTCAGGTACTAACAGTATGGCTGGAATTGCACTGTGCATATGAAAGCCATAGAAGAAAAGAAAGCATTGAGCTCCAAGACTAGTGAGGTTTGTGTATGGTGGGTTTGGAGAGAGGAGGGGGCTGCTCCTCCTACAAATGTTTCTATTTGTAGGGAAATGATGAAATGCTAACTGGTTCTTCAGGGCAGACATTCTCCTGGCACAACCTGGAGACCCAGTGGGGACCTAAACCTCAGGCTTTTTTGGTCCAAAAAGTCTTTGATATTCTCTAACTTCAGGTCTCCAAGGGTGATGAGAAATTGATGAGTAGTAATGGGATAACTTGGCTGTCACCTCCAAATCATTAATTTCACTCTCTGATTATCAGCCACATGGTCTTAACACACTTAACAAATTAATGTGTCACTACTGGTCAGTTACTTATCACCCTTGGAGACCTAAAGTTAGAAAATATCAAGGGCATTTTGGACCAGAAAATCATTTGGCTAAAATGCAATCTTTTAAGGCACTCTGCCTTCTACAGAAACTCACTTAATCTCTACCTCCCAGTTGACCTCTTTTTTAATCTCTTGAATTTAAAATTTATGCAGCATCACTTTTCACTGCATGATTGAAGATTCCAAACTCTGAAATGTAATCATATGCAAAATGTTACTAGGGCAAAAGATCAAGGACCTGTATAAGACAATTTGACACATGCAGAGGCCAAGTCAGAAAGGCCAAGGCAGAAAATAAATTGCAACTAGCAAGGGCATGCAGGAGCAGCTGGGCCATGCTTTAAAAATACATTAGCAGTGTGAGCAAAGTGTGTACACGCCTTAATTGTTGTGGTGGGAAGGGAACTAAAATAAGAGATAACAGCAAAATGATGGAGATATCAAACATCTCCACCTTCATAAGATACATATTAAATGCCTAGATAGTTTTACTTAATATTTGACAAAAACAAAAAAGACTTCAGTAACTAGAGGCCTAATTCTTACTGTACTTGAATTAAAAAGGAAAGTCAGACTGATGAAAAAATACTTTATCAACAGCCTACTGGGCATTTCTGAATGCCTCAAAATCACTGCAAACTCAATCCATTCAAAACAAAACTCATCACATTTTCATCGAAAATTATTCCACTCCCAAAATATTTGTCATCACTGCCAATGGCACTACCATTCATTTTCCCAAACTGTCAAGTCTTAAAACTTTTGAGTTATCTTTGACTCATTTCCCTCCCATACTTAATGTTCATTGTCACCAACTTCAGGTTGTTTTTTTTTACTTCAAAACATCTCTTGATTGATTTCTTTCTCGGCATCAATTGCTTCCTTTAAATGTTTCATCCCACAATTTAACTCTTACACCATTTCTGGCTGCCTCTTGGGATCCACTCATTTTATACATCACATTTCTTGTTGCAGTTCTTTTTCCAAAACCTCTGTTTTCTGTGTCATCAACTCTTCACCCACCAGCATAGTTCTACACGAGATATAAAATCTTATGAGATGTGATTTGCCACCTCCATCCTCTCATCTCTAGTCTAGTCACCAAACCTCTCAGAATTTCCAATTCTTGCCCCCGTCAAAGGCACACTACTTTTCTCAAACACCCAAAATAGACACAAACACTGAATATAAGCTCTGTTTAGACCCAGACTCAGGGGGTCTCAAGTGTCCGAGTTCTGATTCTCATTAGCCACATGGACACGTTTGAGTTTTGGGATTGAAAATAAAAGGCAATTCAGTGACAGACTGGATTAAGAAAATGTGGCACATATACACCATGGAATACTATGCAGCCATAAAAAAGGATGAGTTTGTGTCCTTTGTAGGGACATAGATGCAGCTGGAATCCATCATTCTCAGCCAAATATCGCAAGAACAGAAAACCAAACACCGCATGTTCTCACTCATAGGTGGGAACTGAACAATGAGATCACTTGGACTTGAAAAGGGGAACATCACACACCGGGGACTATCATGGGGGGTGGGGAGGGATTGCATTGGGAGTTATACCTGATGTAAATGACGAGTTGATGGGTGCTGACGAGTTGATGGGTGCAGCACACCAACATGGCACAAGTATACATATGTAACAAACCTGCACGTTATGCACATGTACCCTAGAACTTAAAGTATAATAATAATAATAAAATAAAAATAAAGAATGATAAAAATAAAATAAAATAAAAGGCAAGAACATAGGAGAAAAGTAGCAGCACTGACACTTTAAGCAGAATTTAGCTTGGGCCATTGTGCACGCTTTTCTTACAAGATAAGTAACATTGGCGTATATAGCCAAGAACCTGTGTTCTTGACAACTTAATCCAACAAAAGTTTGTTTCTCTCTCATGCCACAGTCCAATGTTAGTCTATGGTGGAGTGTGGGACAGTAAGAAGTGGGCAGCAGTGGATAACAGGAGAACTCAGGCACCCAGACACCTTGAACCTGGAAGTGCTGCTACTTTCAATGTGACTTTCAAGGCTGCTGAAAAACAAGAAGAGAGAAGAAATGAGGGTCATGCCCAGGAGCTTTACATGGGCCAGGCCTGGAAGTGGCTTATATCACTTTCACCCATATTCTATTAGACAGATGGTCAAATGGCCCCAAACTAACTACCAGGGATCTGGAAAATATTGTTCAGCTGTGCGCCCAGGAAAAAGAATAACACAGATATTTTTGAGAACCAGAACTTTCTGCTCATCATCCAAGTTTCAACTCCTTTCTGGCTACCTAAAACTGTGAAAGGAAAATGAAAATCCTAGGACCCCAAACTCACTATGCCAAAGGGAAAAGAAGCTTAAAAGCTGAGTCATGCAAAAAGACTGCCTTTTCTTTTGTTCCTAAGTAGAATAGCTACAGATAGAAAGCCACAGATCTCCACAGTTGGCCTCCCTCACCCTGACAATGTAAATCAACAGCTTATCTTCATGGTACAGGATAAGAGGAGACTAGAAATCTTCCCCTCCCCCCGCCCATCCTGCAAAGTGCAGATTTACTGAGCAGATGAATACCTAATTGACTGTTCTCTTTAACCGCTCCTTTTCATGCAACATGTCGATTCAGTGAGCTCTAATCAAAGCCTCACAAGAATGTGACCATACCTTCTGTATTAGTTTGTTCTCACACTGCTATAAAGAAAAACCTGAGACTGGGTAATTTATAAAGGAAAGAGGTTTAATCAACTCACAGTTCTGCATTGCTGGGGAGGCCTCAGGAAACTTACAATCATGCCAGGAGGGGAAGCAAGCAGGTCTTACATGGCAGCAGGTAAGAGAGACAGAGCATGTGCAAGCTCAGGAAAAACTACCATTTATAAAACCATCAGGTCTCATGAGAATTGACTCACTATCATTAGAACACCATAGGAGAAACTGCCCCCATAATCCAATCGTCTCCCACCAGGTCACTCCCTCAGCACCTGGGGATTACGATTCAAGATGAGATTTGGGTGGGAACACGAAGCCTAACCATATCACCCACCCTCTTTTTTCTTTCCCTTTTTCCCTCCTGTCTGTTTTTTTCCTTTAAATGTTGAAGCCTTGCAAATCCTCTTTGGAAAAACTTGTGGGCCACAGATCCTACTGTGGCTCATGTCTTTTTCTTGGGCACATCCTCAACCTTGGCAAAATAAACCTCTAAAATGATGGAGACTTGCCTCAGTCATTTTCTCTGGTTTTACAAACCTACTCTTAGATTTGCCCTCCAATCCATATTTATTGGCTTAAGTCACTAATTCCCATTGGGGAAGCAAACCCTTGAGTGGTTTTTATTCATTTTTTAAAGTCATATGGGTTACAGTATTTCCTCTTCTGGGCTTTGCCTCCTCTGTTTGGTTTTGACTAGTTAAGCTCCGGATATACCGCTGCACTATGACTGGGAGGTTCTAGCCTGTTCTCACGCAGCCTCACATTACAGGAGAGTAGACCCTACACACTGGTGGCTGATTCCGGTGTTTCAAAGGAATAAAAATTATCTCAATTATTCCAACATTCGTACTGTAATTATCCACATGTAGAGTTTAATAGAACAAACTCTGGAGTCGAGAGACCTAGGTTCAAATTCTATAGGGCCCTGTTATCTGGTATGTAACCTCACTGTGGTATCAACCTCCCTAAGCCTCAATTTCCTTGTCTGTAAAATGCAAATAATAACATTTTCAGAATTGTGAGGGCAAAATAAAAGCTCTATTAAAAGCTTAACACAAAAGCATTAATCAATTGAATGAAGAGGTCATTTGGCATTGTGGAATAAGTGACAAATTATTAAAAATACCAAGGATAGATTCCATAAGGTTAGCATTTTAGGCAACAGCAACAGGCTGATGGAGAAGATGTTTGAAAATCAGGTAATGATCTAGGAAGGTTCTGCTGCAATGTCTGAAACCAAAGTTAATCTCCTCCTCTTTATAACAGGCTAGTAAAATGGGATGCTTCTGACTCTGCATCTTTGCAGAGCTTCCATGAATAATAAAGTAAGTGGCAAGGACCTGCACGTCCTGAGGCAGAGTGTTAAGATCGCACAGGAAGGCCAAAGGACAGGTGAAGCGATTTTCAAACCAATCAGACCAGTGTTACTCCACCAGTCACCACCAGACCATATGCAAACAAACAAACAAACAATGTATTAATGGAGGGGAGAAGAGGCCAGAAAAGGGGCTCTTTTGGAGAGAGTCGTGTGAGGGCTGTGTGCGCAACTCTCCCTCCAGAGTAAAAGAGGGGGCTGCTTCCCCCAACTTCCAGTCATAGAAGGGCTCCCCCTGGAGAGCCTGGCACATCCTCTGGTGTGAGGGCTGTAGAGGTTTGGATCCAACTCACTTCCACAGTCTGAAGGCTAAGGAACTGATGGACCTGCAAAGGTGAGCAAAGAACATGTAACAGCAGGCAGGGTGCACGTTTCCCAAAGCTACCAGCAAGAGAAGGCATTATTATCAGAATTTTGCTTGGCAGTTCTATGCAGGAAAGACAGTCAGAAAACCCTCAAAAGCTCTAATGAAAGAAAGAACCAGAAAATACATCACAGTCTTGCATCCAGAGGGCAAGGACTTCAGTTTACACTCACACCCACCCAGAAGTCAACAGCCTTCTTCCCTAATACCCTGTACTGCATGACCCAACACTGTAGGGACAAACCAGCCTCCAGTAAAAGGGAAGCGGGAGAGGAAGGGCCCAGAAGAGAAGCTGGCAATGCCCTCCTCCCTCACCACAGACTTCATGCTCAAAGCAGGACCAACCTGGGGTGAGGGGAAGCTTTATCCTGGTTAAAAGTTTAAAGACTTAATGTAGTCTCTCTTGAATGAGACTGCTCTTATGGCTGAAGTATATAGAGGGACTTGCCAAAGTTTTGTCTAGTGACGGGAAGATCTGGCCCCTGACAGTATGTTTGAAGGGGCAGCAGGAGAAAGAGGGAGTTGCTTCCTGCTCAGTCTCTAAATAGGGTCCAGCTCATTCCATAAACCAGCATTGCCAGTTGACTTAGCCTGCTCTCCCAACCTCTTGATTTGAACATGGCTCCTGTCCTCAGACCAGATGTCTTTAGATATAATATTCATTCAATAAATATTTCTTGAATAGCAACTATGTGCCAAGTACTATTCTGTTGCACACTAGAAAAATACCTGCTTTCATGAAACAAATAAATAGCACAATATTACCTACTGCAGGTACTGTGATGGCTTTGTACTATGTCAATTTGGCTGGGCTGAATTCCATTTCCCAGAATTCCATTGCTTGTGTATTTCTGGCTAGGCCAAAAGGAAGATTCTTGGGGATGTAAAGAAAAGAGGGAGGCAGCAGCCTCTCGTAGCTCGCACACGTTCGTCCTGCTCTGACCTCACTGGCATAAAGCAGCAGCCAGGACTACCTTCCCCAATCCTCCTTCAGCTTCTTCAATATCTGGGCCAGGTTGACTCCTTGGCCACGTGTGTGTGTTTAGCTCCTTGAGGAAGGGCCTTTGTTTCTGCATGATATCCTCTTTGCAAAGTCAAAGGCAAAAACAACAACAACAACAACACAGGTTTCAGTCCATCCTCATGAGTTTCAGCACATGCTTGTGGGTTCCAGTTAGCCCCTGATCACGCTACCATATACCCATTATTACATTCATTCTTCTCTCCTGACTGCTGCCCTGTGGACATTAAGCTCCAGCAACAGCTAGAGAGAGAGAGAGAGGGAAAAACAGTACAAATCAACAGACAGACAGAAAGACATACAGACAGACAGATCAAGATTTTCTGCTTAAACCCTGAGCATGGAAAAACTGGTCTGGTGGAGGTGATAGGGAAGTTGTTTTAAAGAGTCAGGTAAACCTAAGAAGGTAACATTTGAGTAGAGAGAGACCCAAATGAGGTAGAAAATGAGGCATGAGAGGATCTGGAGGAAAATGATCCTGGCAGAGAGAAGAGTAAGAACAAAGGCCCTGGGTCGGGAATAAGAGTGGGCATGTTGGAGAAACAAAAAATCCTACATGACTGGATCAGAGAGGGAAACATTGAGGTTACTGGGTGGAGAATTGACTGGGGAGCATCAAAAAGAAACAGAAAGTCTTGGCAGAGGCTTAGGCTGTAGACCAGTGGTAGAAGTGTACAGACTCCATACAGTCATGAGCCGCATAACAACGTTTCGTCCAACAACAGACCGCATAGACAATGGTGGTCCCATAATATTAGTATGAAGCTGAAAAATTCCTATCACCTAGTGACGTTGTAGCCATCATGACATCATAGCTATGATAATATCATAGTGCAACACATTAAGCACGTTTGTGATGATGCTGATGGAAACAAACTTACTGCGCTGCCAGTTGTAGAAAGATCTAGCACATGCAATGATGTAAAGTACATAATACTTGAAAATGACAATAAATGACTGTTACTGATTTATGTATTTACTATGCTATACTTTTTATCATCTAGAGTGTATTCCCTCTACTTATTATTTTTTAAAAATGTTAACTGTAAAACAGTCTCAGGCAGGTCTTTCAGGAGGCATTTCAGAGGGCATTGTTTTTGTAGGAGATGACAGCTTCATGTGTGTTATTGCCCCTGAAGACCTTCCAGTAGAATAAGATGTAGAAGTGGAAGACAGTGATAGTGACGATCCTGATTTTGACCCTGTGTAGGCCTAGGCTAGCATGTGTGTTTGTGTCGTCGTTTTTAACAAAAAAGTTTAAAAAGTAAAAAAATAATAAATTTAAAAAGAGAAAAAAGCTTATAGAATAAGGACATAGGCTGGGTACAGTGACTCACGCCTGTAATCCTATCACTTTGGGAGACCAAGGAGGGCAGATGACTTGAGCTCAGGAGTTCGAGATCAGCCTGGGCAAGATAGTGAAACCCTGTCTCTACATAAAGCATACAAAAATTAGCCAGGTGTGGTGGTATGCACCTGTAGTCCCAGCTACTCAGGAGGCTGAAGTGGGAAGATCACTGGAGCTCGGGAAGTTGAGGCAATGAGCAGAGATTGTGCTACCGCATTCCAGCCTGGGCAATGGGAGTGAAACCTGAAGAAGAAGAAGGAAGAAGAAGAAGAAGAAGAGGAAGAAGGAGGAAGAAGGAGGAAGAAGGAGGAAGAAGGAGGAAGAAGGAAGAAGAAGAAGAAAGAAGAAGAAGAAAGAAGAAGAAGAGGAAGAAGAGGAAGAGGAAGAGGGAGGAGGAGGAAGAGGAGGAGGAGGAGGGGAAGGGGGAGG